>NW_026081349.1:0-6539 GCF_006386435.1 Epinephelus moara | reverse complement strand
CACGTAGTTGCTCACATGACTTCACAGAAGTGCACGTTTAAGGGATTCAATGTGTGGACAGAGAGCATCGTGATAATCCAACACTAAATAGGGACACATAAAACTTGAAAAAATAATAATAAAGATACACATTCAAATAGCAATTTCAGCATTCAATTTGTGTTAATTTATAGACAAAAATATAATTTATGTATGACTTCTGAAACAGTCATTACTATAACCCTATTACCCTATAGACCTATACCTCCAAGCACTCGCCCTACCAGTAAATTATATCATTTAATAGTTTCAATACACACGTAATATACACATGTAAATATCTGTCAAACATAATCCAAGCATGTTGTATACAGTGTATACATACTGTTATATTCACCTACTTCACAGCAGCCTTTTGCAGTTATTCTACATTTATTTCAACACCATTTCCACCATTGGCTGACTGTTTTAAATACTGAATTGTGTTGTTGTTTCTATCCATCTATCTTTTCTTTCCTTTTACATTCATGTCTGTACATAATAGAAAATGTTTAGTAATAGTAAGTGTTTACCTTGTGCAGCTTTGTTGTCCTTGTTTTTAGCTGTATGTCTATTATGTCTATATGTATGTATACTGTCAGCAACATAAGACCAAAGTCAAATTCCTTGTATGTTCACACATGCTTGGCCAGCAAACTTAATTCTGAATTAGAAAAAATAAATAAATAATTAAATAAATAAATGAAAACATCTGAATGATATTGTAAACCAAATACCTACCCAATGAATGAATATCTTAAGTCTAATATTCTAATATTCAGGTCCAGCTCTACCAAATACACAATGCTCCTTTAAAGTGACCACAAATCCAGCCTTCCCCTGCTCCCCGCATCCTCTCCCAACACTGAAGCCGTTTCTCAATATGCATTCTTGTGCGGACTTGTGTTCTTGTGGACTTGTGAGACGTCATCACTCACAGCCAAAGTATTGTTCCAATTCAAAGTTCACATCTAGCCAAGTTCAGTCCAAATGCCTGGATGTGTTCTCGCCACGCCCCTTTTACCGGGGATGCATCGGAGCAGACTTGTGTGGACTTCAGACAGCCAGGTATCCCAGCATGCACTTCGCAATAATCTTCAGAAATGGCAAGTGAGGGAAAGGCGCACAATTGTAAGCCATAATTACCGATATGTTACTGTTGTGTTGTCACGGAACGTAGTGTTTTCATGCGTAGTTTAAACTTAAGACCCGTGGTCGATGTATTAATACAGAGCCCACTTGAATGTGAGGTCCGCTAGATGACAGTGGTGTCAGCGCTCATAGATAATAAACATATGTGTATGAGCGCTCAGGCTACCCCACCGAGAGCAGCCTCTCTCGGGTAGTCCTTTTAAATTCGTCACTGATATCTCTGTAGTGGTTAAATATGAAATGTAATTCATTTGAGGAATGTCTAATGGGCAATATTCAGTCTCAGTATATAAGATATATTATTATATTATTAAATGTTGTAACATTGTTAATGTAATTGTTCTTTGTATGTATTATTTTGCTTATTTAGCCTATGTGTTTTTACCATTCAATAATGATTTTAATTTAAGAATTTATTGTAATTAATTTATTGTATTTAAAGATTAATTGTATTTATTGTAGTATTAGACCTGTTTGATCCCATATATTGGTGAGGATAGACTAAATGAGAAACTGCTGTCAGTGNTGAATTGTATACCTGATGTCTGAAGTGTGGCTGAATAAAATTTTCCTCTTAACATCTGACCTGTTTGATCCCATATATTGGTGAGGATAGACTAAAACCTGTTTGATCCCATATATTGGTGAGGATAGACTAAATGAGAAACTGCTGTCAGTGTTGGAGCCATAATGTACTTTTTGTTTATTTTTTATGTTTATATCACAGGTGACCATTTGCATTGTTGTATGTAGTTTTCTGTTTGAACACTGGGTGGAGCATTAGCTCAGAAAACGCATATAGGTAAGCTGCAGGTGATGAGCAGCAGGTGTGGAAGGGGGAAGCATAGGCCTACAGTGTTTGACCGTGTCAGTATCAGGGTGGCAGCGTCTCAACAAACAAATTGATGAATGAAACTTACCTGTGTTTAAAGTTAATTCAATGACGGAAAACTTACCTGTGGATTTACCTGTGTTTTACCTGTGCTAAGGTGAGCATAAAAAGAGAGCAAATAAATGGGTCACCGCACTCAAAGACAACTCAGTATTGGACATTGGTTTATTGTTTTTGCCCAGAACACGCGTCCAAAAAAGTTCACCCCGTTCGCCCCTCAGTGACTCATAAATGTATTCGTTTTTATTGGAAAGACTCTACATTTAAGTCAAAAACTCGCTTTTGAGGAACTCGCCAGGATCGCCGTTCACGGGAACAGCTTATCGATTGGAGGTCATCGCTGGATTTCTGTCTTTCGAGTTGGATCGTTTGGACAATGTGGGATAATCACGACAGCGTTTGTTAGCCGAGCTGCAAGGACCACGAGCTGAACCGGGACCATGGACAACACCCGGACTCTTTTTGTCGACCAACACGTGAATGGACCGAATGGACCGGAGGTATGTGTAGTGCTACCAACTAATAATGGCCATTTAAACGCGTTGTGTGCACACATTATGATTGAAAATCCAATGCATTGGTACGAACTGGTATTCAAATGAACTGTGGGTTGTCTATTGGTCTACACTGTCTGTGAATGTTTATAAAGAGTGTTGTGTTTAATTGGTTATGGATTCTGATACAAGGTTACAAAATGAAGGTGAGTCCGCCGCGGCTGACACGCAGCCCAGTGGGGGCGCGGTCAGTACCGAAACTGAAACACAATCGGTCACTAAGCGTCCCATTAAACTAATGCAAAAGGCATTGCTGGACTGGAAACGCTGCAAAAAATATGAAAGTCTAAACTAAACAAAGCAGCTAATCTAAAAATAACAATTCGAGAGTTGATGCAGGACAGAGAATATGAAACTGAGGTGCATTGTGCTTTTGACAAATACAAAACTCTGTGTAATGAAGCAAAGGAAACACATGAATCTCTGTTAAAATACTTAGGCTACTTCCTGAAGAAAAGGAAAAACACGAGATATGGTTCAAAGCAAAATTACTGAATGTAAATGAATTTACTGAGGATGTGAACCAGTGGTTGGCAAACACGGATGTTCCCAAACTTGCTGAAAATGTGAACAATGAGGATTTTGAAGAGAATGAAGTGAAACCCAGTGACAGCATCTCCAACATGGAAACAAATGTATCTGGTAAAAAAATCAAGCCAGAAAAGTCACGCCAGCTCAAGAAGTGGTCAATCTTTTACTGCATCAGCACGCATTCAGGCTGAAGCAGAGAGAGCTGCACTTGAAGCTCGCACTGCAGCATTAAAGGAGAAACACACTTTGGAGGAGCAAACAGAGGAGCTGAGAAGGAGAAAGGAAAAACTGGAGCTTGATACTGAAATGGCCGCCTCTGCTGCTAAACTAGCAGTATTAACAGCTTCCAGTCGCAAAACTCTCTCAAATACACAATCAAATGGAATGGAATCTTATTTTGAGACAGGAGAAAGGTTAAAGGAAACATCCACCACTTTAAACCCTCATGAAAAAGAAACAACATTAAAGGAAACATCTACCACTCTTAACCCACAGGCAAAAGACTATCAACCTACTCTTGTGGACTCAAAACAACAACAACCATTTATGCAACAACAACAACACGCATATTGGAGCACAACACAAAACAAAAGTCAAGACGTTCCTCATGTGCAACTAACAAATCCAAATGTCATTCAGTCTCAAATACCACTTCAAAGAAATGATGAAGCATCAGCATTCTGCAACCTACTGCAAAGACAAAATGAAATATCAACATTGCTAATACAACAACAAACTGCTCATTTACTACCACCAAGGGAAATTCCATCTTGTGATGGTGATCCTCTGCAGTATCGAACATTTATCAGAGCCTTTGAACACTGTGTGGAGAGCAATGCCATCAACAAAGGGGACTGTTTGTATTTCCTGGACAAGTACACAAGAGGTCAGCCAAAAGAGCTAGTGCGTAGCTGTCAGCATATGGCTCCAGACAGAGGCTATGCCATGGCAAAGCATCTGTTAAAGGAACACTTTGGGAACGAACACAAGATCACTGCAGCATACATGGAGAAAGTTCTCAACTGGCCAGTAGTAAAACCTGAGGATGTCAAATCTCTTCAAGCATATGCACTATTTTTGCGTGAATGTTGTAATGCAATGGAGGATATGCACTACATGAGAGAATTGGATATGCCGGCGAATATGAGAACAGTGATTCTGAAGCTTCCATACAAGCTAAGAGAAAAATGGAGAATTTCTGCATGTGAGATACTGGAAAGATCCAAATGCAGAGCACAGTTCATTGATATTGTCACCTTCATCGAGCATCAAGTTAAAATATTGTCTGACCCAATCTTTGGGGACATTCACAAAACACAACTCACAACAGCAAACAAAAATGTGAACAGTATGAAATCACAGTCAAAGCCAAAATTTAAAGGAGAGAGTTTTGCAACCACCATTACGAACCTTGAAACCCTTGCATCTGAAGAACCCAGAAAGCCTAATCAGGTTCAACGGCCAAGTATTTCATTTGCAAAGAACACAAGTGTTTGTATGTGTTGCTCTCAAGGTCACCCACTGGAGCAGTGTCCACGATTGGAGGAGAAAATGCACAGAGACAAGATAAACTTTCTAAAGGAGAAAGGAGTCTGCTTTGGCTGCCTACGCAGTGGGCATAAGAGCAAGGACTGCGATAAGCGCTGTAAGTTGTGCAGCCAAAACCATCCTAGCGTTCTTCACATTAATCAAAAGGGGAGAGCAAGCAACATAGACCCTAAACAGCCCAAGGAACCATTGGTGAGCAGCGCACTGGTCTCACTGCAAACATGTGGTCATACAGGGGCTGGGAACAATGATGGGATTCTGTCCATCCTACCTGTTCAGGTGAAGTCCAGCAAAGGAGACAAAGTCATACAAACATATGCATTTCTTGATCCAGGCAGTACAGCCACATTTTGTTCAGAAAACCTGATGAGGCAGCTGAATATGAATGGAAGAAAAGCTCAAATCAGTCTACGAACCATGGGCTCAAGAGCATCAGTTCCCAGTTAGAAGTTGACAGGTTTGGAGATTTCAAGTCTCACTGGAAAACGGTTCTACGACTTACCAGAGGTCTATACCCAGAAGAGGATGCCTGTAAGCACAGATAACATCATCAAAGAAGAGGAATTGGCTAAGTGGCCATACTTGGATGATGTTGATGTTCCTCGCATCCAAGCTGATGTGGAGTTGTTGATAGGCACCAACGCCTCCAAAATGCTTGAACCCTGGGAAGTAGTCAGCAGTCGTGGAAATGGACCCTACGCCATTAGGACCCTATTGGGGTGGGTTATTAAAGGCCCCCTTCAGGGATGCAGTGATAAGCAGTGTAAGAGTGGCCACCCCGCTGCTACTGTTAACAGGATTTCCATAGAAAGACTGGAGGAATTACTGAATAATCAGTACAACCACGATTTTAATGAACAGACATCAGAGGACAAAGAGGAGATGTCGAGAGATGATGTCAAGTTCATGGAAATCATGAAGGATTCAGTGAAGCTTCAAGATGGACATTACAGCTTGAAACTTTCCTTTAAGAACAAAGATGTCTCTCTGCCAAACAATCATTGTGTTGCTAAGCAGCGTCTTCTTGGTTTGAAGAGGCATTTCAAGAGAGATGAGAAGTTCCACCAGGAATACACCAACTTCCTCAATGATGTCATCAAGGAGGGGTATGCTGAATGTGTGCCTGAACATCAGTTGGAATGGTCAGATGGTAAGGTTTGGTACATTCCACACCATGGGGTGTACCATCCCAAGAAAAGAAATCTTCGTGTTGTGTTTGACTGTGGAGCCGAGTTCAGAGGAAAATCTCTCAAGAGCCAGCTTCTACAGGGCCCTTACCTTACCAGTTCTTTGTTAGGAGTCCTCACACGATTCAGACAAGAACCTGTGGCAGTGATGGCTGATGTTCAATCCATGTTCCATCAAGTCAAGGTAGCCCAGGATGATCGAGATTTCCTGCGTTTCTTGTGGTGGCCTGAAGGCAATTTAAAGCAAGAACCTGTGGAATATAGGACTGTGCATCTGTTCAGGGCAGTGTCTTCACCCAGCTGTGCTTGTTATGCCCTACGAAAGGTTGCAGAAGATAACCAGAACAGTTTCCCTGCTGAGGTAATTGACACAGTCAATCTGAACTTTTACATGGATGACTGTCTTAAAAGCTTGCCCTCTGAGGAGAAGGCTATCAAAATGGTCTGAGATTTGATAGCTGTTTGTCATAAGGGAGGCTTCCATTTGACAAAATGGATTAGCAACAACCATGGAGTATTGCTATCCATTCCAGAGGAACAGAGATCAAAGATTCTGCATGAGTTGGATTTGGACAGAGACCAGCTGCCACTTGAGAGAACCCTTGGCCTTCATTGGTGTGTCGAGACAGACACTTTCAAGTTCAAAATGGCACTCAA
>NW_026081348.1:0-1519 GCF_006386435.1 Epinephelus moara | reverse complement strand
ACAGAATGCGTTCTACTTTCACTGCCGCTGCAAAGTTAACTCTTGTTCAAATGACCATCCTCCCCATGTTAGATTATGGGGACGTCATTTACAGGTCAGCTTGCAAGGGCTTGCTCCAGAAACTAGATGTTCTCCATCACTCTGCTATCCGGTTTGCTACAAATGCACCATTTAAAACACATCACTGCACTCTTTACTCCACTGTAAACTGGCCATCCCTACACACCCGGCGTAATATTCACTGGTTTATGCTCATATATAAAACTCTCCTTGGTCTGTCTCCTCCTTATTTGTGTCGGTTGTTGCAAACCACATCTGCTGCCTATAACACTCGTTCTGCTCACCATATTCTGTTGAAAATCCCCAAAACAAATAGTGTACTTGGACAGTCGTCTTTCCAGGCTGCTGCAGCCAAGGACTGGGACGACCTGCAAAAAATGCTAAAGCTGGAAAACTTCATTCCCAAGTCAATTTTCAAGGGCACGATTTTGGACATTCTCACTGAAACATGCAGCTGCTCTTGACCCAGTAGTATTTCTTTCTGGAGCTTCTGTCTGTCGGCTGCCTTCTGTTTGCTCATTGTATGCTTCTTGTTCCTGCTGCTATTGTTATTGCTCTGCCAGTCTGTCTTGCTATTTGTTGTTTGTCTGTTTGTATGTTTGTTGTTGTTTGTTGCATTGCTTGTTTTGTTTTTGCTGATGTTGCATTGTCCGTCCTGCTGCATGTGTGCGCTATTTTTGTTGTTGCTGTGCTGCGTGATGCTGCTCTCTGTTAGCCACTTTATGCTGTTTGTCTTTTATGTGGTGCACGTTGTATGTGTTAGTTTCTTTTATCTTTTGATACCCCTCTAATCCCTGTCACCTTCTCCACAAGAGGCTCTTGCCTTTTGCCAGGCCGCCATTGTAAATAAGAATTTGTTCTTAATGACTTGCCTGGTTAAATAAAAAAAATAAAAAATAAAATAAAGGAACATCATGTTACTCTTTGATGTGTATTTTTATTTATATGGGATGTGTTCTTTATATATAGTCTATGGGAAACTGTAAATTATCTAATGATTGCAAAATCATCATTTATCTAAAATGATTGCAATTAATGATCACAGATGTAAGTACGTAAGTTACTCCAGTAGCCGTAGTAACTCTAGTGCTAACACCAGGAGCTAACGCTAACATCCCTACTCTGCGTGAGCCGGAGCCATGAGCCGCGGGCTCACGGCTCCGGCTCACGGAGCAGCCGACTAGTGCTAACGCTGACAGGCAGGCAGGGAAATAGCTAAACACAGCAGAGACTGAGAGTGAGTAAAAGACATCGCTAACTGCTAAACTAAGCCAAACTAAGTTGGCTGTTTAGGTTTTATTTCCTTGCCCCTGTGGCGCGTGAATCTGCCTGTAGTGAAACCGGGGCTAACCGGTGCGTCCTCCTCAGGCTCCACTTCACTCAGCTGCCAGCACAGCCAGTTAGCCTCCGCTAGCTTCCCAGCTAAAGTTAGCCCCGGCTCTCCGTTTGGACCCAACCG
>NW_026081347.1:0-1332 GCF_006386435.1 Epinephelus moara | reverse complement strand
TCACACTTCACACAGCTGCTCTCAAATCAGCTTATACTCTCATTTACACTGAAATACACCTCCTGCCTCCTCCTACACCATAACCTGCTCCTACACCTCCTCCTACACCATAACCTGCTCCTACACCTCCTCCCTCCTCCACCTGCTCCTACACCTCCTCCACCTGCTCCTACACCTACTGCCTCCTCCTACACCATCACCTGCTCCTACACCTCCTCCTACACCATCACTTGCTCCTACATTATCACCTCCTCCTACACCATCACCTCCTCCTCCACCTCCTCCTACACCATCACCTGCTCCTACACCATCACCTGCTCCTCCACCTGCTCCTACACCTCCTCCCTCCTCCACCTGCTCCTACACCATCACCTCCTCCTACACCATCACCTGCTCCTCCACCTGCTCCCACATCTCCACCTCCTCCCTCCCTGCTCCTCCCTCCCTGAGCTCCTTTATCTGCGTCCCAGTCACTCCCAGTCCCTGTGTGTTTCCCCTCTGCTGGTTCCACTGGTCGATTTTCAGTCTTTTTATTATGTTAGAACACAAACATGTTAAACGTCCTCCTGTCGACGCTCTGTGACCTTCACTCTGTGACCTTCACTCTGTCACCTTCACTCTGTCACCTTCACTCTGTCACCTTAACTCTGTCACCTTCACTCTGTGACCTTTGCTCGACCTCCTTCTACATCACCTCCTCCACCTCCTCCTGGTTTCCTGCTGCTGTTCAGGGTTAAAGCTGATTGGCTGCTGTAATCTGTGTGACATGATGTGAACGAGGGATTTAGGACCGGCCCAGGATCAGGACTGTCACACTCTGACCCATCACTGCTTTATTCCTTTGAGCAGCACAAAGCCTCCTCCTCCTCCTCCTCCTCCTCCTCCTCCTCCTCCTCCTCTTCCTCCTCCTCCTCCTCCTCCTGCATGTTGAGTATCAGCGGTGGAGCTCTGTGACATCAGGTTTAGAGCTCAGAGCAACAGAAGAGAGAACCTGTACATGTGTGTGATGAAGTGTTGGAACAGGTCCTTTAACCCTTTAAACACCAACAACTCATCCTCACTGTGACTTCATCACACGTTTGGTCATGGACTTTCCACGTCCACATATGACGTCCAAGGTACAATGGGTGTGTTGGTTGTTGACGTTCTGGGACGCCGTGTCAACTTCAGCCTGTTACATGCATTGTCTGTTTTCAAAATACACTTCTGTTTTCACAGGAAATGTACAGTTTGCATACAGTCTCTTTCAAAATAAAAGCACTACATCAGTACAACACCACCAACTGACTTTTTTTCTTTCAACACACACACGTGGTTACGTTTAGCCGACAC
>NW_026081346.1:0-1215 GCF_006386435.1 Epinephelus moara | reverse complement strand
ATATGCTTAACTTTGGAACCAAACACAGTAGAAATACATTTAAGGTGCCATTTCCAACTAAGTTTAGGGTGCCCATTCAGTTAGTGATACTTTTGAGATCAGTGGAATTCAAAAAAATGCATTTAGGTCAAGGTCAAGGTAAAATTTTGCTTAAAACAAACATAAACGTTTTCCCCTCTTTTTTTTTTTTTTTTTTTAAATGAACCCCAAAACATATTTCAATTACTTTTTACTCTCCTGTATTATTCAGTAATTTGTTATTATATACTGGGATGTGTGGTTATTTTTTCCTGCTATGCACATCATTATCAGCAGATGGCCCTCTAGAGCATCAGTAGCTAATGCCAGTAGCGATGTAGTCAGTAGGCAACATGATGAGTAGGCTACAGAATGCACAAGTGATGAGACAGAGAGCACTTCTGACATAAATATCCTACCAGGTAAACTGACTGACTATGTACAGACAACGGCCGCGTTTCCCAGTTAAGAGTGATCTTAAGACTTAAGAGCACAGTTAAGAACGTCTTTGGTAAGAAGGGTCACCAAGATACGAGTGTTTCCCAGATGCATTCTTAATGCCCTTATTAAGATCGCTCTTTAAGAAGCTCTTAACAGGAGCTGTCCACTACCGTGGTGCTGAAACTAAATCAATTGATGTTAGGCAAATCGATGACCCACCACTTAATCAGCGCTTAAGTCACACACAGCGCTGCTACCTAACGCACTAATTCCCTGCTGCTCGTGTGTATGTGTGTTCTAATAATTCTAATGAAAAACTAAGATGATAAATATTTATTAATGACCTATTTTTATGATGAAAACAAGACTACAACTAAATAAGAAGTAGTCTTGGTAAGAGAATCATGAGGAAATGTATTATATTTAAACAAAAAAACACAGACGCTTTGCTGAGGCTGGTGCCATCTCCCACCACGTCCAGGAAGCTCCCCACTGCGTAAAAACGCAGTGCAGCCAGGCACTGCACCTCCAGGCTGAGGGTGAAATTGCACCGGGTTGCCCTCCGGATGTGTGGAGACACTAGTTGATGAGGCGTTGTATCTCGGTACTTCATTTGGACAACCCGGTCTGACAGCACGTCGAGTGGGCTGAAGTGCTGATGCACAAATGCATTTACATATACGGTTTGGCTTCGCACACGGCGACGCTGTTGGTTAGCAGTGATGGTATCTCACACGTGTGATGTGGCAACGCCTT
>NW_026081345.1:428-1243 GCF_006386435.1 Epinephelus moara | reverse complement strand
AACTCATAGTATAGTATGTCGTCAAAAAAATGATAAAAACGTCATAGTATAGTATGACGTCCAAAATATGACAAAAAAGTCATAGTATAGTATGTCGTCCAAAAGATGATAAAAATGTCATAGTATATTGTATGTCGTCCAAAATATGACAAAAAACTCATAGTATAGTATGTCGTCAAAAAAATGATGAAAACGTCATAGTATAGTATGACGTCCAAAATATGACAAAAAAGTCATAGTATAGTATGTCGTCCAAAACATGATAAAAATGTCATAGTATAGTATGATGTCCAAAATATGATAAAAAGGTCAGGGTATAGTTTGACGTCCAAAATATGATAAAAACGTCAGGGTATAGTATGTCGTCCAAAAGATGATAAAAATATCATGGTATAGTATGTCGTCCAAAAGATGATAAAAATGTCATAGTATAGTATGACGTCCAAAATATGATAAAAAAAATTCATAGTATAGTATGATGTCCAAAACATGATGAAAATGTCATAGTATAGTATGTCATCCAAAACATGATAAAAATGTCATAGTATAGCATGATGTCCAAAATATGATAAAAACGTCATCCAATAGTATGATGTCCAAAATATGATGAAAATTTCATGCAATAATATCTCTTCCAAAATATAATAAAAGCGTCATAGTATAGTATGTCGTCCAAAATATGATGAAAACGTCACAGTATAGTATGATGTATAAAATATGATAAAAACGTCATAGTATGATGTATAAAATATGATAAAAACGTCATGCTATAAAATGGCGTCCATAATATGATAAAAACGTCATAGTATAGTATG
>NW_026081345.1:0-404 GCF_006386435.1 Epinephelus moara | reverse complement strand
AGTATAGTATGTCGTCCAAAATATGATGAAAACGTCACAGTATAGTATGATGTCACAAATATGATAAAAACGTCATAGTATGATGTATAAAATATGATAAAAACGTCATGCTATAAAATGTCGTCCATAATATGATAAAAACGTCATAGTATAGTATGTCGTACAAAATATGATGAAAACGTCACAGTATAGTATGTTGTCCAAAATATGATGAAAACGTCACAGTATAGTATGATGTCAAAAATATGACAAAAAAAAGTCATAGTATAGTATGGTATCCCAAATATGATAAAAAAAAAAACGTCATAGTATAGTATGACGTCCAAAATTTGATAAAAAAGTCATAATAAAGTATATCATCCAAAATATAATGAAAACATCACAGTATAGTATGATGTCAAGAA
>NW_026081344.1:0-1094 GCF_006386435.1 Epinephelus moara | reverse complement strand
TTATTAAATGATGAGGAGAGCTTTTCAATAAAGATTTCCTCCATTTAATGTTACTCATTATCGATCAGGTGTCGATGGAAGCAAGCACAGTGAAGGCTGAGATTATGAAACACGTCCACTCTTCCTTCCACTGAGCGCTCCATAAAGGACACTGTGACATCTGAAACTACACTATTNTAATGTTACTCATTATCGATCAGGTGTCGATGGAAGCAAGCACAGTGAAGGCTGAGATTATGAAACACGTCCACTCTTCCTTCCACTGAGCGCTCCATAAAGGACACTGTGTGCAAATACGAAGAGAAGCTACTCAGCATCAAACTGAAAAAGGACAAACGCGACACGGAGGATTACTTGAGAAGCGAGATTTACCATTGGGAGTTCAGAAACGTGTGTGTTCATCCCAGACATCTGAAACTACACTATTACGCACGGGTGCGCCGAGGACCAGGAATTCGCACCGACACACGCCTAACTATCGGAGAGAACAGGTCAGCCACAACGACTCCTCTCTGGAGAGTGACTTCACATGCGACTCTGAAATCCCACCGAGCAATCCCTCTTTTTTATACAAGCACAGGAAAGCAGACAGAAGAGGACGAAGAAATGCAGACGGGGGAGACGGTCATTAATATTTCCTCTAAGGAATCATGTAAAAAAAGAAGAATTATCCCTCTTGTCTAAAGGGCTGTCTTCTGTGCCCAACAGTGGGATCAATGTTTTTGGCCTGAAAGTGGATCTTAGATTCAGGTTAAATGGATTCAAAGAACACAGGCCCTGTTACTGACACTGATGTTCCCATGTTTAAAGCCAAACGCACTTCCTGCCCTAACACTAATAATGCATCCATAGATACAATATGTCCTATTGTGGCACAAACAAACTGGAGCTCTGCAGACACGTTCTCCTCACTTATTCCATAATGACGGGCCATGGGCAGTTTGCGTGTTTTGTCCAGAGAGATGTGTGTTTGGGACACAGGGCACAGGTTTTTACCGTGAGCCATATTATCCACAGAGGTCTCTTCCTCTCCAAAACAAACGGACCAGGTGATTTAAACTGGTAAAAACACTGAAACAAGACAAAAGCAAATA
>NW_026081343.1:1803-2334 GCF_006386435.1 Epinephelus moara | reverse complement strand
ATCCACAGAACCTATTTGACCCCACAAAGACTCCGTAGGATCAATGAATCCATTTCACATCTTTGCCCTCCATGTAAAACAGAGACAGGTAACCTTATTCACATCTTCTGGAAATGTCATAAATTCAGACTTTATTGGGGATCAATATTGGAGATTCTTAAAGAGATGACTGGCTTTGAGATCTCCTGTTCACCTAAACTAACCTGACTAGGCAACATATCTGATATCCCTCTCTCCAAAAGAAAAAAGCTTCACTTGATCAAACTGGCCATGATGGCTGCTAATAAATGTATTGCTGTATGATGGAAAAGCGCAAATCCTCCCCCTGTCTCCGTGTGGCTCAAAGAAATGTCCTCGTACATGACATCAGAAAAAATCATGTTCAATCTCAAAAGAAAACCACATCTCTCTGATAAATGCTGCTCTGCTTTTAGGAGCTACATGGGAAATATTTCACAGTCTGTTGTGGGTTGATGACCAGATATGTTTGACTAATGCACACGTGCATCTGTGTAGACATGTGGAGTTGAA
>NW_026081343.1:0-1189 GCF_006386435.1 Epinephelus moara | reverse complement strand
CTCGATTGCATCAGATTCTGCCTCTCTCCAGTGCCTTTTTAAGTACCTGCCAGCCGAACCTAAGATACTGAATTGACAACAGAAGACTTTTTAGAAGAAACAAGGAGGACAGGATCGGGAGCCGCCAGGCCCATTTCCAGGCACCGATTTGTGTCACTTCACCCTCCATGTAAAACAGAGACAGGTAACCTTATTCACATCTTCTGGAAATGTCATAAATTCAGACTTTATTGGGGATCAATATTGGAGATTCTTAAAGAGATGATTGGCTTTGAGATCTCCTGTTCACCTAAACGAGCCTGACTAGGCAACATATCTGATATCCCTCTCTCCAAAAGAAACAAGCTTCACTTGATCAAACTGGCCATGATGGCTGCTAATAAATGTATTGCTGTATGATGGAAAAGTGCAGATCCTCCCCCTGTCTCCATGTGGCTCAAAGAAATGTCCTTGTACATGACATCAGAAAAAATCATGTTCAATCTCAAAAGAAAACCACATCTCTCTGATAAATGCTGCTCTGCTTTTAGGAGCTACATGGGAAATATTTCACAGTCTGTTGTGGGTTGATGACCAGATATGTTTGACTAATGCACATGTGCATCTGTGTAGACATGTGGAGTTGAATCTCTGTGTACTAATGTGTGTAAAAATTATTTCACACACAGTTGGTCCTGTGTGATTATTACTTTATTTGATTATATTCTATTGTTTAATCTTTGATATTCCACTTCTGTGTTTTCTCCTGTAAACTGCCGTGTTTGACAAAGATTCAATAAATCAACTGTTAATTAAAGAAACACAAGTCTTTTGTGACTGCAGACTACATTTATACAAGAAACATGAAAATATGAACAAAACTTCATTTACAATTTTATAGATAGAAGTTATGTTTGTACATAAATTAGGTTCAATTGTTAAACATGTAAGATCTACAACAGTAACAGAGAGTCAGTGAACTGACCTCAGAGTCTCCAGTCTACAGTGTGGACTCTCCAGAAAATCACACAGCAGCTTCACTCCTGAATCCTGCAGCTTGTTGTCACTCAGGTCCAGCTCTGTCAGATGGGAGGGGTAGGACTTCAGAGCTGAGGCCAGAGAAACACAGCTGATCTCTGACAAACTGCAGCCACTCAATCTGAATAAAGAATAAATGATAAAACTCCATTAATAATCCAATCAGATGTGT
>NW_026081342.1:0-1416 GCF_006386435.1 Epinephelus moara | reverse complement strand
AGACTCAGCAGTCTATTACTGTGCTACATGGGACAATTCTGCCAAGGAGTGGGTATCACAGTGATTAACACTGTGACAAAAACCTCATCACCACATACTTCTGCTTTTGAAGTCCCTGTAAAGGCTTGACTAAGGGAAGCCAGCAAAGGAGCCACCACCTTGCATTGAGCCCCAGGAACCAACCTGTGCACCTGTGCTGGAATGCGACCAGGCATAGAGTTCCTGTACATCAGGTAGTTTTATAGCAGTTTGATCAAACAATTTTTTTGAGAAGTCAGCATCATTTGTGATATAATCCACAGTGATAAGGCAGCTTGAACAAGATTTTGACTCAGGACCCCTCAACAAGCTGGGGCCATGAGACATTGTAACAAAGCAGGACACCAGATGATGTACGGTAGTGGTGAAAATTTTTCCTGAAGCTCTGAGGTCTGGAGCAGTTACCCACTTTGGCAGGTTGTTAATTCAGCCTCGTTGATCACCTTTCACATGCGCAAAGGCTTCAGTCATGACTTCAGCAACGGCTTACACACGTTGTTTTTTATTAAACTATGACTCTCCCTGACTTCCCTGAGATAAAACAATAATCAGCCACAAAAAACATTGTATTTAGTTTCCAAGTTTTTTTTTTGAAACAGAGTCAGGTGTGGGCTGGAGACGATGCTGCACATGCAGGAGAAGATGTGTGCTCTCTGATGTATAAGCACACACATTCATGGTCTGTTTGTGTGTGTTCTGAGCTCTGTTCTATAGGTGATATAAACACTATAAATATTTCAAATATTCTGTGAAAGTTAACGTTTTTTAAATGTCCAAGAAAAGGCACATTTAAGTATTTCAAAACTACTCAAAATTGGATCTGTTGATTAGTAAATTGAAAAAGTAACAAATATATGACAATAAAAGTTTTATTTTTTCAAATCAGCATGTGATGTTTTAGGGGTGATGAATACAAATAACATGCTCCAAAGTGTGATTTTCAGCTACAACACCAAATGAAAATGCAACTTGAGCTGCTAACATCTCATGTATATTCACAGATTTATAATGTGTTTCCAGTATCTGAATCACAAGAGCCTTTATGTATATGAAGCATGCTCACTTAATGAGATAACATCTCTGAGAAGTGCGATGAATCTGAAATTGTTGACAAACAGTTTTGTTTACTCCACATCTTACTTATTACTGAAAACCGTTTACTGTTCATTCTGTAATATACAACTATGAGAAACATGAATCTAAAAATGAATGAAGCTTTATTTATCATGTGACTACATTAAATAAATCTCTGACAAATGAAACAAAATAAGCACTTTCACTTCTATAACTCCTGAAATTATTAAAAATATCAAAGGACATCAGCAGGTCTGCGAAAATAACTTGAACAACAACGACACAAACTAAAACAAACACATT
>NW_026081341.1:0-1739 GCF_006386435.1 Epinephelus moara | reverse complement strand
GTATAGTATGTTGTTTAAAATTGCACAAAAAAGTTGTAGTATAGCATGTTGCTCAAAATTGAATAAAAAGGTCATAGTATAGCTTGTCGTTTAAAAATTGCATAAAAACATCATAGTATAGGATGTCGTTCAAAATTGCATAAAAAAGTCATAGTATAGCATGTTGTTCAAAACTGCATAAAAAAGTCATACTATAGTATTTCGTTTAAAATTGCACAAAAACGTCATAGTATGGCATGTCGTTCAACATTGCACTAAAAGGTCATAGTATAGCATGTCGTTTAATACTTCATAAAAAAGTCATAGTATGTCGTTTAAAAATGCATAAAAAGGTCATCGTATAGGATGTCGTTCAAAACTGCATAAAAAAGTCATATTATAGTATCTCGTTGNCAAAATTGCATAAAAAAGTCATAGTATAGCATGTTGCTCAAAATTGCATAAAAAAGTCATAGTACAGCATGTCGTTCAAAATTGCACTAAAAGGTAATAGTATAGCATGTCGCTCAAAATTGCATAAAAAAGTCATAGTATAGCATGACGTTCAAAATTTCATAAAAAAGTCATAGTATAGCATGTCGTTTAAAATGGCATGAAGACATCAGAGTATAGTTTGTCTTTCAAATCTGCCTAAAAAAGTCATGGTATAGTATGTCCTTTAAAATTGCATGAAAAAGTCATAGTATAGCGTGTTGTTTAAAATTGCATGAAAAAGTCATAGTATAGCATGTCGTTCAAAATTGCACTAAAAGGTCGTAGTATAGCATGTCGCTCAAAATTGCATAAAAAAGTCATAGTTCAGCATGTCGTTCAAAATTGCATTAAAAGATCATAGTATAGCATGACGTTCAAAATTTCATAAAAAAGTCATAGTATAGCATGTCGTTCAAAATGGCATAAAGACATCAGAGTATAGTTTGTCTTTCAAATCTGCCTAAAAAAGTCATGGTATAGTATGTCGTTCAAAACTGTATAAAAAAGTGATAGTATAGCATGTCGTTTAAAATTGCATGAAAAAGTCATAGTATAGTATGTCGTTTAAAATTGCATGAAAAGGTCCTAGTATAGCATGTCGTTCAAAACCGCATAAAAAAGTCATAGTATAGCATATCGTTCAATGTTGCACAAAAAAGTCATAGTATAGCATGTCGTTCAAAACTGCATAAAAAAGTGATAGTATAGCATGTCGTTTAAAATTGAATGAAAAAGTCATAGTATAGGATGTCGTTCAAAATTGCATAAAAACATCAGAGTATAGTTTGTCTTTCAAATCTGCATAAAAAAGTCATGGTATAGTATGTCCTTTAAAATTGCATAAAAAAAGTCCTAGTATAGCATGTTGTTTAAAATTGCATGAAAAAGTCATAGTATAGTATGTCGTTNATAAAAACATCAGAGTATAGTTTGTCTTTCAAATCTGCATAAAAAAGTCATGGTATAGTATGTCCTTTAAAATTGCAGAAAAAAGTCATAGTATAGCATGTTGTTTAAAATTTCACAAAAAAGTCATAGTATAGCATGACGTTCAAAATTTCACAAAAAAGTCACAGTATAGCATGTCTTTCAAAATGGCATAAAAACATCAGAGTATAGTTTGTCTTTCAAATCTGCATAAAAAAGTCATGGTATAGTATGTCCTTTAAAATTGCATAAAAAAAGTCATAGTATAGCATGTTGTTTAAAATTGCATGAAAAAGTCATAGTATATTATGTCGTTTAAAATTGCATGAAAAGGTCCT
>NW_026081340.1:948-2164 GCF_006386435.1 Epinephelus moara | reverse complement strand
AAATGTGGATATAGACATGTACACAATGAGCAATCAGCTTATGATTCCGTAATGTTTTCAACATTGGCAAAACATACCTGTGTCATTGGAGCCAAAATCCTTTTAATTCTCATTCCTGCAGTGCCTCCTTTTTTGCTGAATGCTTTGATTAGGTTGTCAGTCTGCTGGTCAAGATTTAGGAAGAACCTTGAGACGAGAGGAGCAGTAGTGATTCTTTGAAATTCTGCTTCCATCTGAAACCATAAACACAACATATTACTACTACTTACTAAAACATTCAACCTTATATTAACAGCCCATAAAGGTTTTGCTACTTTCTGCCATATTTCTGAATTCAGCACAACCCTGTAACTGCCCAAAGTACTAACTGACTCTCACAAGATTATATAAAAGCAGACTANATTAACAGCCCATAAAGGTTTTGCTACTTTCTGCCATATTTCTGAATTCAGCACAACCCTGTCACTGCCCAAAGTACTAACTGACTCTCACAAGATTATATAAAAGCAGACTATATTTTAAAGAACTTAAAAATTGTTTCCAGTGCCATGGTTACATTTAACACAAAATGATAAACATTCCTATATGCTTATAGAATTCTGCAAGAACTCTTTCACATTGTCATTTGATACTGCTGTATTGATCATAGCCGATTTTAAGAAGCATATCATACCTCTGCCACAGTGAACAGTCCTGGCCATCTGCTTTTGAACTCGGCGATCATGGGCTTGTCTTTGACGACTTCCTGCCTCCTGTATGCAAAGGTCTTAGCCATCTTCTCTTTGACAACTTGATCATTATTCCTCTTCTTGACCTCGGATAACAATGCCAATCGTTCACCTTCCAAGCTGTCCTGGGTCTCGCCAGCAGGATATGGAGGACAAAAATTTACCTCTGCCTTTCTGGGTTTTTTCACATTGTAGGCAGGCTGACATCGGTCTGCAGGTTTGTGCTTGAGTGAATTAATGCTCAGTTCTGGGCACCCCAAGTTTCTGAGCTTTGTCCTATAGTTTGCCATCTTGTACTTGAGGCTTATTTTCCATCCGTAGAAGCCACTTGCGGATCCTTGTTCTCTCAAACATGGATGTGCTTTAATTAAAGCTTCAGCAACAGATTCTACTTCCAAGTTTGTAGGATATGCCTTGAACTTAATTATTTGCTCTGCCAGACTTTCCAAGATGTCTGACTTCATTTTGTGACTAGGGTTCAGAAGAAC
>NW_026081340.1:0-294 GCF_006386435.1 Epinephelus moara | reverse complement strand
GTTAGCTCCTGGAGTTAGCACTAGAGCTACTACGGCTACTGGAGTAACTTACAGCTATGGAGTGCTTCTACCAGCTCTTCTAGTCACTGAGTCTCGCCTCCATCTCAGCAAATATATTACATTTATTACAGGTACCATCATCATTGAAGTAGGCAGGGAAATAGCTAAACACAGCCCGCCGGGCTGCCCGCCAGGCTACATTTTACAATGCTAATTGCAAATGTTAGCTGGGCTGCCGGGCTACTCACCTAACATAACTTTAACGCCTGACCCATTGCTGAGACAGAGCCGCTA
>NW_026081339.1:0-2473 GCF_006386435.1 Epinephelus moara | reverse complement strand
CATTTAATTGAAATTTCAGTTCACAAACCTCCTTTAGGAGAGTTTCAGTGTGATTTCCCACCAATTCCTTTTCCTTTTCTTTAAGGTGGGCTTCCAATTTCAAAAGATTCTCCCTATGTTCCCTTTTCTTTTTGCTGGAGCATGCTATTATTTTCCCTCTAATATAGGCTTTAGAGGCCTCCCACACTGTGCCCACCTTCTCTACCGACCCAGTATTTATTTCAAAAAAACTCTTAAGATCATCCTCTATTGAATTGGCACATACTTGATCCTGTAATAGGGATACATTTAATCTCCACCTGCTTTTCTTCACTTCATCTGTCCCAATCGTCATACATAGATGCACAGCCGCATGGTCCGATATTGCAATAGGACCAATTGTACATTCAATTACACAATCAGTAAGAGCTCTGGATATTAAAAAATAATCGATTCTTGAATATGACTTGCGATTATGTGAGTAAAAAGTAAATTCCTTTCCCCTGGGATTAGCCAGCCTCCAGCTATCGACAAGGCCCAAATCTTTCATCATCAAATGTATGGCTTTCCTGTCTCTAGGCACATTAGTAGAATGTGTAGTTTTATCCAAAATCCCAACTTGTACCTGATTGTAATCACCCGCAGTTACACAAAGGCCTCCTTCTATTTCCCCCAGCATTTTATTTACCCTGTGGTAAAACTCTGATTCTTCCTTATTAGGAGCGTAAATATTACACAGATTGATCTTAACCCCATTTATCATATTATTCTACCTTCATCATCTTTATGTTGTTTTAGCAAGACAAAATTCAATTTTTTATGCACCAGTATCGCAACTCCTGATTTTTTGCTAGAGTAGGAGCTAGAAAAGATTTGGCCCACCCAGTCTCTTTTGAATTTAATTATTTCTGAGTCAACCAAATGAGTCTCCTGAATAAAAGCAATATCAGCTTGCTGGGATTTGAGATATGTTAAACATTTTCTCTTCTTTACAGGGTTCTGAGATCCATTTATGTTCCAGCTGATAAACCTTACAAAATTAACCATTATCAAATGCTCTTAGCACTTTAGGATTTGAGAAAACCAAATACAGGATAAACATAGGTAAAAATGTCCACATTATACTTGAGTGCTGTCTGACTGTCAAACAAAAAAATAAGAAAGGAAAACACATTACTTGTGCTGAGCTCCCTGCACAACCTTTAATTTCCATCTAAATTTAAAACAAAAACAAAACAAAAACGTGAGTCGCAGAGGAAATTGGCCAGCCCATAAAAACCCCCCAAATCCCCCTTCTTACTTATCTCATTGCCAATTTAACTTATTCACACCTGAAATATGGCTCTGCTTTATCTATAAAGTAAAAAAAAATAATATATAATTGGCAACTATCTGAAGAGCATTTTTCCAGCCAGTATTAATAACAGCAGAGCCCAACCAGTCATATAGATCAACTTAAATAATTAACCAACATTATCTGGTGTGATAAAGTCACAGTAAACTGTCGTATGAATCAAAACTCACCAAAAACTAAATCGTCCATGCCCTTTGTGGGTTAACTCCACACGAAGAAAAACAATAGGAAAAGTAGAGAGGGAAAAGTGTCAGGAGTTACCATAGCTTCATTCTGGTGTTTTTAACAGGATATCAGTCCCGTCGCGCAGATTGTTTGTCAATTTTTTCTAAGACTCCAGCATGCTTGTATTATCGGTTTCCGTGGAACTCGTGGTGTCGGTGCCGGTAGTATTAATCTTCTAAAGAAACTCCATTGCTTTACTGTGATCGTTGAACTTCATCCGTTCACCTCTCCAGGTGAAGCGCAGCTCCACTGGGTACGCCAGAGTGAAAGCTTTCTTTTTTCCGCCAGTTCCTTTGTCATGTCCGGGAAGAATGACAGTCTGCAGCCTCCCCACCACACCTTTTCTCCCTTTCTGTATTTTTCCCTCGATGCTGCTAATACTCTTTCCCATTCCAAGTAACTCAGAAAGCAGATTATGATAGGCCTGGGTGGTTTATCATCTCTGGGTATTTCTGCAGCAGTAGGATGTACCCGCTGTAGTTGTGATGGATCCACCTGTAGCCTATATCCAGCGCCTCGGAGATGATCTTCCGCACACAATCTGCTGGGTTGCGGCCCTCTATTCTCTCCTTCAGGCCGATCAACCTCAAGTTCTGGAGTCTATCACGGTTGGTAACATCCACAACAGCCGCTTTGAGCTCCTTACATGCTTTAGCGTTGTGCTGGGCTGTCACGCGGAGGTCAGCGTTGTCGTCCTCTAGCTCTGAGATCCGGCTTTCGGCTACCTCAAGTCTCTTAATAACGTCGTCCACGTCTGTTGGGAGCTTGGCGTTGTTAACCTTTATCTGATTTATATCCGTCTGTAGAACCTGCAGCAGTTTGCTGACCCGGCCCATTTCTTCCATAGCGTTACCCAACACCATTTGCATAGCAGATAAAATGCCAGCCTTGTTTTTACCACTAGAGTCCGACTCG
>NW_026081338.1:0-1015 GCF_006386435.1 Epinephelus moara | reverse complement strand
TACTATGACTTTTTTTCATGATTTTGGACGACATCCTGCACTATGATATATTTTTTAAATGATTTTGGATAACATACTGTCATGTTTTGGGACGAGATACTGTAGTATGACTTTTTATCATGGTTTTGGACGACATACTATACTATGACTTCTTTTCATGATTTTGGACGACACTATACTATGACATTATTTCATGATTTGGAAGATATACTATACTATGTACTACTGTACTATGACTTTTTTTTGTTACATTTCAATTACTATCTATGGTCTTTTTCAGTTACAGTCTATAGTATGACATTCACTCAACCTAACATGCAACATTCAAGTATAAGAAAGACAGCCAGACTTCTTTTCTTAATTTTTATTTCCATGCTACAGTTCTCTGAAATCGACACTGACACCAACACAGTAAAAACATTTTTTTTGTCATTTGAATTCTGCTTCATTTAAAAGAGGAGAAAACATTCATACTCTATAGTGAGTAACATTACCTTGTTTCCCTCCTCAACAAGTCTTGTGGCATTTGTGTTCATTCCATTGTTCAGTACAAGGATGTCTCCTGGGACTTTTGTGTGCCCTCCTTTATGGCATCCAGCAACCTCACCAGCTCTGTTTCATCATGTTGCTGTGCGGTTTCAAGGCCCAGTACCTGTGTTTGTTTGCCTGGGTGTCACCTGCCAAGAGTTCATGTGAGTGTTGTCTGCGTGCTCCACGTGGTCAGCAACATGAGAGGTGCTGTTTCTGTCTGTGTCAAAAGCGTTTGTGTGACTTTACTTTGTGTGTTGCTCTGCTGTCCGTTGTGTAGGGTTTTTTTGGTGGGGTCGGTGTGGGGTGCTGAATAAGCGGGATGCCACGCTGAGTGGGCACATGCCCCAGAAAGTGCCAGAGGACAATCAACACCGCCGCCAAACACACACACACACACACACACACACACACACACCATACACACANCACCCACACACACACACACGCACACACACACACACACACACACACACACACACACACA
>NW_026081337.1:0-1859 GCF_006386435.1 Epinephelus moara | reverse complement strand
TGATCATAGAACAGGGGTCTATGTCAGAGCCATTGATGCTAGATGCTAGTTCCGAACCAACAGATATAAAAAAGTCATTAAAGCCATTAGCAATATCAATAGGGTTAGAGAGAACCCCCTTCTTACCATTCATCTCTACAGGGGCAGCAAATGGAGATTTAGTGCGATTCAATAAGTGATTAATGAGGTGCCATGTTGTTTTAATGTTATTGGAAGCTTGAGTAAATTGAGTAGAATAGTATGTTTTCTTTGCTTTTCTTACTAAGGCTGTGAATTGGTTTTTACATTTCTTATAGGTTTCAGTATTCATAAGGGAGGGGTTAAGAATAGATCTCTTATAAAGTTTATTTTTTTTCCGGGAGAGCTTTTTTAATTCATCAGTTATCCACAGCTTCCCCTTAGAGGATTTATTTCTAGATTTTGTGCTCACCAAAGGAAATGATACATCTAAGGCCTTATTAAAGGACTTTAAAAATAATTCATATGCATTATTCGCGTCTTGCGACAGGAGTACCTCATCCCATATGATAGAGCCAATGGCCGACTTAAAATTATCAGTGCTGTTTCTAGAGAATTTACGGTATTTATTTGGATCATTCTTAGGATTGTTAGACTTAGAAAAGTTGGAGTGGATAAATTGGAAGACAGGAAGGTGGTCAGAGACATCACACATCAGGAGGCCTGAAGTGACCTCAAATTCATAAGAGTTAAACAAAATATTATCAATGACAGTAGCAGATGAAGAGGTGATTCTGGATGGTTTAGTAATTAGAGGGAAAAATAAAAAAAATAAAGTGCATTTAAGAAATCAACCGTTTGTGTGAGATCACATTTGAGCAAATTAATATTATAATCACCAAGTAAAAAACATAATTTACTTTCTTTGGTTATTATTTCGAGAGTGGAATGAAGTGCGTCAATAAATGTGTCGATGTCTGAATCTGGTGGTCTATAAATGCAACCGATCAGAATGCTATTTCCATTAAATTGCTGACATGATGGAATTTCAATAAAGGTAAGGTACCCTGGGGGGTACCCTGGGTGCATTGTTTGTTGACGTTCAGGGATGCCATGCCAAGTACTGCCTGTTACATGCATTGTCTGTTTTCAAAATACACTTCAGTTTTCACAGGACATGTCCTGTTTGCATACAGTCTCTTTCAAAATACAGGTACTACGTTGGTACAACACAAATTGACATTTTTTTTCCTTCAACAATAAAAGCACATGGTTACATTTTGCCAGCACACATGTGGTTGGATTCAAGAGAAAAGAACAGGGTTTGGCTTTATAATCTTACAGGAAGCGAACACTGGCCTCCAGGGGGAAGGTCGTGGTTTGTGGATCCATCCGCCAGCCCTCCTGCCGACCTAGTGGGACTTCTGCTGCCTTAACTTTCATTGTCGTCCCGCCACGTATCCCCTTGATGCCACTGGGCGTCATTAAAAAATAAGGCAACCTGCCACATATCATGCCAATGTGAAAGACTTTGTAGTGAGACTGGATTGCCAAATGTGACTTTTCTTACATTTCATGCATGTCTCCTGACTCGCTGCCAGCCAGTCAGCATCTCTCATGTGGGGCAGTTTATATTTTTCATGGCCAATATCATACAATAACGACTTCTTAAACACAGCAACAATCAGTGTCTCTACAACACGTACTTCTTTGCTGCTGGTTGAGGCTGTGAATTTGTGATCAAAGCTCACCAAAGTTGTTCTCCGTGCAACATGAAGATGCGAATTTGTGAATTTGCTGTGCAACCAGAAGCAAATGCTTTATTCGGCCTTTCGCAGTGAATGGTAGTGACAGGAGGCAAATATTCGCCATGTGTCGTTAATTTCATGCATGTGTGACTG
>NW_026081336.1:0-1484 GCF_006386435.1 Epinephelus moara | reverse complement strand
GTTTAGAGTCGCTGTCTTGCTGGAAGAGTCTAAGTCAACAGTGAACTTGTTCTTCAGTGTATCTTTAACTGTGGTGTCCCTACTGATCCACTCCAGTCCTTTCTCTGCAGACTGTCTGATCCAATGTGTGTAGTAGCTGCCCATAGAATAAGAGACCTGACAGGTGATGGTCAGACGTTGACCTGGCTGCACAGTCACAGAGGCTGGCTGTGTCAACTGTTCACACTTCACACCTGTTAAAAAGAAAAAAAAAGTTATAAGTTATAGAGCAAAAGAAGAACTGTTGACTTTGACAAATCCAGAGAGACTCACATCCAGCTGCCAACAGCAGCAGCAGAGCTACAGAGAACATGGTTTATGTTGAAACTGACGTGCTGTGAACTCCACTGACAGCCTGATGTGATGTTTTTATAGCTGAGTAACAAGGAAGCTCACTGAGTTTGCATAGAATCAAACATATGAAGCATCAATGTTGGTCTAACTGGAGCCAATAGAAGAGTCTGTTCAGTGTTATTATATCTGCAGAGTGACAACAAATCACCTCTGCTTTACATGTGATATAACTTTACTACAAACTTAGTGTCGAAAATGTCCCTGCCTTTACATAAATTAAAAAAACATTAACTTTGTTTAAGCCTACTGTAAACTATCAGTGCCTAAATTTGTTGTATTAACATGTATTAACTATGTACAGCACTTATTAATTCACTTATTTTCCTACTAACTGTACTTTAATGATGTTATAAAATAAACTGCATTTTACTCTCATATTATGACTCACTTTTGGTTCCAAATAATTTTATTTTGTCTTCATTTGTAGAAATGCAAAGCAATTACAGTAGTTTAATTTCAGCCACCAGATTGTTTTGCTGTTTTTGGCAATTCTATGAAAAAGTGATGTTTATTGTGTGTGTTAGGGTTTCTTTATGTTTAATGATTTGTAATAGTATTTCTCAAGAACACTTTTGTTAATTTGTACATGGAGGGACAGGGATGAGTTTATTACTTAGAACATATTTGTTATGATGACATAAAATATAATAAGTGCTCTGTAGGTTTTTGTACAGCTGCTCAACCAACTCCAGTCACTGTGTGTCTCGAGCACAATAATAAACAGCAGAATCTTCAGTCTTCAGACTGTTCATCTGCAGATACACCTGCTGTCTGCTGTTGTCTCTGGAGATGGTGAACCGGCCTTGAACTGACTGAGAGTAGTAGATATAAGCACTGTCATGTCTGATAAAAGCGATCCATTCCAGTCCTTTTCCAGGAGCCTGTCTGACCCAGTTCATGCTGTGGCCACCAAAGTCCAATCCAGAGGCTGTACAGGTCAGTCTGTGAGATTCTCCAGGCCTTTTAATCACTGGTTCAGATTCTGTCAGAGTCTGACCATCAACACCTGTCAAGACAGCAAGAAAACCATGACATGAAACAAATTTACAACCTAAACGAAAACCTAATATAGTAATCAACAAAAACCTTCA
>NW_026081335.1:0-1452 GCF_006386435.1 Epinephelus moara | reverse complement strand
TTCCCCAGTAACTACTCTAATTTTGTGTACCTTATTGTAAAGTGTTACCAGGTACACAAAATTAGAGTAGTTACTGAGGAACCAATGAGGAACTAATGATGAACTAACTATTAGTTAATGGTCAGTTCTTCATTAACTCATGATCAAATTTCATAGAGGAGTTAATCACAATTTAATGATTAGTGAACTAGTTACTTCATCAGTGCATAATCATTACTCAATAACCTGTCCATTAGTTAACCTTTTAATGTCCTGAAGTAAAGTGACACATAATGAGTAGTCTTTTATTACTTCATCGTCATCTTTACAATTAGTTCCTTAACAAAAATTATCAGACAGCAGGATTCTTGAGAAGGGTTTTATTCATTATTTTCAGACCACATGCACGTTAATATGACCATCCATGTTATTCTGTACGATGGTGCCTTAGAAATAAATATGATAGTGTGTCACATTTTAGGTAGGCTAAGCTTAAAGAATTTATCATGGGGGCTGCGTGTAAAGTACTGTATATGTTAGCGGCCTCAAGTCTAGGGGTGCTTGGGCCAGTAGCTATTTTGCTGCACAGTCCTGAATGGCTGTGGAGCAGTAAGAAACAGACACAAACATATCAGTGTTTATCCAACTTGTCGCCATTTTATTCTGACATCATCACTGTTAACAACATATTTCTGTCAAAAATAAACATAACTGATACTATCTTCTGTATCTTCTGTTATTCAATTCAATTCAATTCAGCTTTATTTACAGTGTAAAATCACCATAAACATGGTCTCGAAACACTTTACAGTTCACATAGAAAAAAAAATACATTAGAAAAATACAAATTACAAATAAAAAATACAATTTACAAACAAGCACAATTATTTACAAAAACAATTAAAATAAATAAAGAAGTGCTATCAAGTTGTACCATATGTCAACGGATTCTGCATACCTTACTGATTGGGGGAGCCGGTTCCAGAGAAGTGGGGCACGGTGGGAAAATGCTCTACCACCTGCTGATTTTTTGTTAACTTTGGGGACTGTGAGGTAGTTACCATTCTGTGAGCGGAGAGCACGTGTTGGAACGTATGGAATGATTAGTTCAGATAAGAATGGGAGTGGGGTTATATGATTATATGATCATATTTCCTGGTTTTGGTTAGTATCCTGGCTGCTGCATTTTGAACAAGTTGTAATTTGTTTGTGCTGCAGTGTGGTAGGCCAGAGAAGAGGATATTGCAGTAATCTAGTCTAGATGAAACAAAGGCGTGAACTAAGATTTCTGCATCTGAGGTGTTTAGCAGGGGACGGATCTTTGAGATGTTGCGTAGATGGAAAAATGCTATCTGAGTGATTTCCCTGATGTGAGCATCAAAAGACAGAGATGAATCAAAAGTCACACCAAGGTTTTTAACTGTTGAGTTTGGGGTGAAAACACAGTTGTCGATGTTTAGACTAAGGTCAGTG
>NW_026081334.1:0-2432 GCF_006386435.1 Epinephelus moara | reverse complement strand
ACAGCAGCCTCATCCAGGGCATGCCATGCTCCTTATACACCTCGAGATTTTTCTCAAAGCTAAGGCCACGCCGCTGGAACTCAGCCAGAACCTCAAGTGTCTTCTGTGCCTCCTGGGACAAGGGCAGGGGCTGAGCACCCTCGCTGTGGAGGTGCACCCAGTCTTTATAATTCCACCACAGACGGTGTGCTCTCCGGGTGTCACAGAAGCTGATCTGGGGGAAAAACACAATGCCCTCTGTGAGGAAGCCCTGCAACAGGCACTCCTCCACGTCCTTTCCTACCGCAGCCACCAGTTCCCGGGCACGCAGGAAAGTGTGGGGGACCGGGAAACTTTTCTTGGTGGCCAGGTCCTTACTGAACTCCTGCACCTTCCAGGCACCAACCAGCCTACCTGGAGGTTCTGTGCCTTTCAAGGACACCCATGGCAGCTGCTCATTCCTCTTGTACAGGTCACCCAGTAAGACCTTGATGAGTGCTGCACCTATGACAGCCGGCCCGGCCTCAAGGGACTGGCAGAAGACCCAGATCCGCTGGATGCGGAGCTTCTGCAGCTGGTCCCTGGTCCAATGGTAGAGGGGAGGTCGTTCCTCTTCACTGGAGACACTGTGGTACGGCGCCAGCCCAATGAAGCCCCTCTTGTGACTGAGGCTCACCCCGTTCACAGTGCTGGTCCCCAGTGCTGCGCTCAGGATGTTGTCCATTGGGGAGAGAGAGTGCCCGTGAAACATCTCCTCCAGCGCGAGTTCCGCCTGGAAGGCCTTCCAGGTGGGGGTGAACCTCCCCACCCCACAACTCCCTCGCAGGGCATCGTACAGCTGCTCTGTCAGGTACTGCACAATGTCCTGCAGGATACTTCGGAGGCCAGACCCATCGGTTAGATCCTTAAAAGGCACAAAGAGGGCGTGTGCCCTGATCAGCTGCTCCAGGGAACCCAGGCTAAAATAGTCCCGCGGGTTAACCAACATGGGGATGTCCTCCCCCTCCAAAAACACCACCTGCTCCATCCTCACACCAAGCTGGATGACCAGGTGTTCCCTGATCTCCTCCATGTTCTGCACATACGTCAAGGCGCGCTTGCGCACCGCAGCCTGGTGGTTGGGGTGGCTCAGGTTGCAGGTGGCCAGGGCCCCACTTACCGGGTGTTTGAAGGGCTGCTGAAAGTGGTGATGTGGCGAGTCCACATAGAGCTGCACAAACCTCACTTTGCCCCTGCGGCCAAACACTTGCAGGAGGGAAGGGCACATGTCCATAGGAAGCCGGTTGAGGTTGGACTGAAAATTACAACACTCATGCATTCCCAGGACAGAGTACAGCGAGCCCCTGACACCCACCAGTTGCTCCAGGGCATACCTGGAGTAAAGGATATGGATGTCAGGGGACTTGGAGGTCAGCGTCAGGGACACATGGACAGTCAAGTTTTTGATGGAGGTGAGTATGACAACTTCCGACAGGTCCAGTGGATCTGTGTCGCGCTGGCCAAACTGCATGATGTACGGCACAACCCTGAAAAATTGGCCGTTGTTTGCACTGGCCACAGCACGATCCATGAGGTCGAGCATGAACCGCATGTCCTGCCAGCACAACCGATACCGCTCGGTCAAGGTCGACTGCTTCTGGACAGTGGGGCGCGCCATCTCCTGGCGTGGCAGGTTCCTGACCAGCACGCGGAACTGTTGCAGGACCTCGTTCAGGACCCCGACCGCCATCACTGCATGGAGCTTGGGGCTGGTCAGCCGCAGGTCGGGATCTTTGAGGTCAAGAGGCAGGCAGACCAGATTTAAAAAGAAGCCCCCGTCTATATCAGCCAGCTTATGGCCCAGTGTCAGCCTCAGGGCCTGTAAACCACTGTCAGAGCACTGGGTGAGGTCGATGTGCTTCTTCAGGTACGGGTACATCTTCCTCAGCCCACCGACATAGACCTGCTGTATGTTGAGGTGGTGCACCCCACTCTGGACGCCTGACATGGCTGACATTTCCATCACAATGCCGTCTACATCACAGGATCTCTTCAGCCTGTCCCTTCTTGTAGGCAGCTGTACAGAGTGGATGGGGATCCTCACATCAGCACGCAGGAAGTCAGGTATGCTGGAGTATGCCCTCACACACTCGAACAGCTGCTCTGTGTTAAGGACCCCAACCTCCTCGATCTCCAGCACCTCTGCCTCTGCCTGTGGCATGTCCATCGTCTATTTGTCTCTGTCAGACTGTCAATGTCAGTGTCTTCTTATGTAAGGGTGGGTATGGTTGGGTGGGTGGTTGGGTGGGTGGGTGGTTGGGTTGTGTTTGCTTTACAGGGAGGGACTGTCAAAAAGAGGTCAGTCTCAGCGTGAATGTCTCTGTGCTGTTGTGTGCGTGAATGTCGTGTCTTTTAAGTTAGTCAGTGTTATTATCAGGTAAGTGTAGCTGTCAAATGTGTCTCTGCTTCTCTCT
>NW_026081333.1:7983-12529 GCF_006386435.1 Epinephelus moara | reverse complement strand
ACGCCTCGGGGTCCTCCAGGAGGAGCTGGAAAGCGTTGCTGAGGAGAGGGACGTCTGGGTGCTTTGCTCAGCCTGCTGCCCCCACGACCTGACCCTGGATAAGCAGATGAAAATGGATGGATGATGACAATAAAAAGCATTCTGATTCTGATACAAGTTAACCCAAACATCAGTTCAAACAGGTGTGTCTTTATCTGGCTTTCATAAGAAACCACACAGTCAGCAGACCGTCAGGAAGCAGGCAGAGCTTTCCAACATTTAGGTGCGACGGCTGCAAAAGCTCGATCGCCACAGGTCTGAAGGCAAGTGGAGGGACAGACAACAAATTTATTTGATCAAAGAGAGTGAACTGAAGAATATGAGTAAAGTAGTTCAGCCACATAAGAGAAAGTCTGACTTCGAGAATGAGAATTTTGAATTGGATCCTGAACTCAACAGGAAGCCAGTGGAGGCAACTTGAACTCAGTTACAAAGGTTGACGCACCCAAAATAAACACCAGTAACTTTAAGTTTCGGTCATTGTAGAGTTTTATAGATCTCATGTTTGTCTCTTGTGTCTGCATACACACAGGTTATAATGATGAGTGTGTGAAGAGCACTCCAGTGAACTACTTCTGGTACCGTGAGACCCTGAACGTCACACCAGACATCGAGATCAGCGGCTCCCTGCAGTGGTGGCTGGTCATCTGTCTGGCCAGCGCCTGGTTAGTGGTCTACATCTGCTTCATCAAAGGCATCGAGTCCATGGGAAAGGTCCGTTTACCTGGAGACATCACTGCTGACAGTGACAGTGAGCTGCAGACAGACAGACAGAGTTAATGATGGCTGTATGGTGTGTTTGCATATTTCAGGCTGTGTATGTGACGTCCACATTTCCCTACCTGGTGCTGACTATCTTCCTGATCCGTGGCCTCACTCTGCCCGGAGCTACTGACGGACTGGTGTACCTCTTCACTCCTGATGTGAGTTTGTTGCTGCTACAGCTGATATGAGATGTTATTTCCTGACACAATGACCTGATGTGTTTCTGCTGGCTGCAGTGGGAGATTCTGAAGAACCCTCAGGTGTGGCTGGACGCTGCCACTCAGATCTTCTTCTCTCTTTCTCTGGCGTTTGGAGGTCTCATATCTTTCTCCAGCTACAACACTGAGAGGTAAAACTCCTTCACTCCCTCCCAGAACTGTGATGATGTGGCTGATGACTTACAGAGCTGTTTGTCTCTCCTGTCTCCATCAGAAATAACTGTGAGAGGGACGCTCTTATCGTAGGAATAATAAACAGTGCCACCTCGCTCTATGGCTCCATTTCCATCTTCTCCATCCTGGGATTTAAAGCAAACACTGCCTACAACGTCTGTATGGAGGAGTACGTATGCACACATATCCTACATTGCAAATTATTTCTAGAAATTCATTTATGAATTTAACCCATATTTAACTAGGTCAGTTCCGCTGAGGTTGACGATCTCTTTCACAAGGCAGACCTGGCCAAGAGCAGCACACAAAAAGTTACAGCCAAACAACCACATAATAAAAACATAAAAGATCTACGGTAACATGTAGAACACCTACACACTATGACAGGAACCAACTGACTCATTCGTCCTTGTGCTTATGAGAGCTTTAAAATCAGGCAGAGACCAGTTCACCTAGTTTCAAATCTTTCTGAAGGTTATTCCAGGTCTCATTATTCCTGGGTTTCTTTCCCAGCTCAGTCCGAGCACCAGGAACAGACAACAAAACTAAATCCTGAGATCTCAGACTGTAGCTACAGTCAGATCTCTGTTCAATCCAAGTACAAATATAGGTGAACAAATACCAGAGACTGAGCCTACAAAAGGTCAAAGATGGCCGACCAGCCCTGGAATAAAGCATACAGTGATGAGTGAGGGTGAATCTCAGAGCACTGTGATGTGCAGTGTCTAACATGTACAAACAATGTGCAGATGCATTCATGCACCATAAATAACTATAATCCAGAACCGGTAAACACGTAGCAGCAGCCAGACTCAGAGGAGAAACAGGACTTTACAATTACAGTATGTAACTGTAATACTCCACAATAAATTACATTATTATCACCTCGAAAGCTGCAACTGTGATATTAAACTGTATTCAGAATTTTATTGTGAAATTCATGCACATAAATATCGGAATTTTATAGGAGCATACTGCTAAATCACAGTAATCCAATGTACATAAAGTTACAGTTAAATACAGTAATTTACAAGAACGTCCTGTTATATCACAGTAATGTAACAAGCTTTAACTGTGAGGTTACAGTTAGATATAGTAATTCTATGGGAGCATACTTCGAAATCACAGTAATATGCAGGTATAACTATTGTGAGATCACAGTATACAGCTGTCAGCTCACAATAATTTACTGTAAAAATGATACAGCAACTTACTGTGAAAGTGATGCAACTAGTAGCCTGTAATTTACTGTAAATGTGCGGCCAAACATTTCACAGTGAATTTTATAGCTTCTTTTTTCTTTGAAACCAATGAGGCTGATTTTTTTTATCCCGTCTGCAGAAACATCTTGGCTGTGACCAACCACTTTGAGTTTTCAGACCAGAACATCACAGTGGAGAACTACGATCACTGGATTGAGTATCTAAATCAAACATCTCCAGGTGAGCTGGCCAAAGTGGACCTGAGGCCCTGTGACCTGCAGACATTCCTCGACCAGGTATCGTATCTATTAAAACACACCCAGTCTTGTTCGTTGTGTTCTTTCTGTCTGAGTCTCATTTTAATCATTAAATCCTGCAGTTCAGGATCAGTACAGTTCAGGATCAGTACACAACATCATGTGCCAGTCAAACATGTACAGTCAGTTCCTGATTACTCATTACTTTGTCTCTCTCATCTTCCTCCCCCAGAGCGCCTCAGGTACCGGCCTGGCATTCATTGTGTTCACTGAGGCGGTGATCGAGATGCCAGGCTCGCAGGTATGGGCCATACTGTTCTTCGTCATGCTCTTCAGCCTGGGCCTCTCCTCCATGTTTGGCACCATAGAAGGAGTCCTCAGCCCCATGAAGGACCTCAAACTAATGCCCAAGTGTATCCCCAATGAGCTTGCAACCGGTACCTGCAAATCAGCTTGTTATAAAGTCAAAGTGTTTTTCCTTTTGAAACTCGTCTCTGAACAACTTTTTTTTCTTCTCCCGCAGCGATCATGTGCCTGGTCGCCTTCTCGGTAGCTCTCATCTTCACCATGGCGTCAGGAAACTACTGGGTGGAGATCTTCAACAGCTACGTGGGCTCTGTTCCTTTGCTCATCATCGCGTTCGTCGAGATTATTGGAGTCACTTATATCTATGGAATGAAAAAGTACTGATTTCTCCTCTTCTGTGATACTCTGCAGTCTCATGAGATTCATATACATGAAACATTTCTTTCTGGTCCCTTTATCCTCTGACAGTTTCAGTGAAGATATCTACTTCATGACTGGGAAGAGGCCCAACATCTTCTGGAAGGCATGCTGGATGGTCATCAGTCCTTTGATGCTCCTGGTGGTGTTGATTTCCTACGTGGTCGTCCAGGCACAGAAACACCCCACCTATCCCGCATGGAACCCAGACTATGTAAGCAAGTCGAAGGCACTGACACGGAGACGTTAAGACTTTAGTAGCACAGCGTCCAGTCTTGAACACATTATGTAAGAATCATCTCCACTGTTAACCTCAGCTCTGTAAGCGTTTACGCATCTTTAGCTCACCTCAGTTTTGGTTTTAATGCTCACAAATTTACTGTTTTACTTCACACTCATCAACCTTGTTAGAGCTGTTTTCAGCCTCAGAGGAACAGTTGTTGCACACTACCTGCCCAACACCAAACAACGTACAAAATTAGACACAAGCTGGTGAACACAGTGGAGCATTTAGCAGCTACACAGACACACAGGAGTTGGTGAAGACTTGTTACGCCCCCGTGTAGCGGAGCAGGAGCACAACATAAAAGTGTGTAAGTTATTTATTACTGAGAAATGAACTTAGTTTAACAATAATGTGAAGCAAAAATAACTCAGACAAAACAACAAACAAAACAACTATCTAAACCCTGAACATACTAACTACAGGTATGTGAAAATAAACAAACAAACAAACAAACAAAGTTAAGTTACAAATAATAAAGGTAAACTATTTAAAAATAGGCTATAAAATACTCACAATGTTTCTGCAAACACAAATACGAAAATCTCACTAACATGGCCGACAGGAGGCACAAACAGTCAGTACCCAAGAACCAAACCTTCAGGTTTAAAGGCCCTGACACACCAAGCCGACAGTCGGCCGTCGACCAATGTCGGGCCGTCGGTGAGCGCCTGTCGCCCTAGTTTTTGCGGTGTGTCCCGCACCGTTGGCACTAGTCGGACCCCTGTCGGCGGCTTTTTCGGCCAATTGAGCATGTTGAATCGGCGGCGGAGCTTGTCGGTGAGAGAGATCACTCTGATTGGCTGTTCAGGTTTTATTTCCTCGCCCCTGTAGCGAGTGAATCTGCCTGTAGTGAAACCGGGGCTAACCGGTGCTTCCTCCTCA
>NW_026081333.1:2771-7943 GCF_006386435.1 Epinephelus moara | reverse complement strand
TGAGTGAAGTGGAGCCTGAGGAGGAAACACCGGGACCGTCTGGATGTAATAGTCCGTGGAGGTGCTGCGGTGCTCGGCTGCACAGATAGGAAACCCCTCGGCTGACAGGATGTACCACTCTCTCACTCCGCTCTCTCTCACGCAGGCGCAGAACATACGTGCTACTTGGCCGTCGGATGTAGTCCATGTAGTGTGTTCAAATGCAGCTGACACAGGGCGATGTGAGGCGACGTAGACGACGCAACAGTTGGCTTTCGTCGCCGCTAGTTCTTTGATGTCGGTTTGGTGTGTCCGCACCTTAAGTCACACACAATACTAAAGGTTTGGAGGCCAAGATTCATGCACAGCTAGTTGACAGCTAGAACAAAAAGTAGAAATTAGGTATGGTTTTAAGTTAAGCTAATCAGTTGTTGGATTTAGTTTCATATTTAGCACAGTGGTGTCACTTTCATTTCACAAAATGTCAAAGTATTGTTCAACTTTATTTTTTAAATGAAATCCTTTTACAATATTCTGTACATTATATTTTACACTGTGTTGTCTTTGTCTGCAGGAACTGTTCCCAAAAACTGAAACCAAGTCCTACCCAGACTGGGTGTTTGCCATCATCATCCTCCTCTCTGTAGTACCTGTGATTTCCATCCCTCTGGTCGCTCTCTACAGACTCATCTGCTGTGGAATCAAGAAGTCGTCTGCTCGCGCCGACCTAACTCCCTACTACAACGACAGCTTTGAGGCTGAAACACCGCACAAGAACCAGAGAGCTTAATTTTTTTTGTAAGAAACGATGTTACTGCACAGAAAAGGACCTCCTGATCGTTATCGCCTCATCTGTGGAATCTTTATTCAGCCGACAGCTGACATATAATCAGTCACTGACTTTACTACTGATTTATGTTGTTTACATTTATCAGCGTTTAACAGAACCTGAAAACTTGATTAATTTGACAGAGAAATTCTTTCCTTTGGACATTTCTGTGTCGTGTTAATGTACATGAAGGACAGCTGAATATAAACGTTTGGGCACCCCAGTCAAAATTTCTTAATTTCTTCTTAATTTCTTCAATATTCTAAGCAAGATTACTATATTTTTAAATTTCCATCTTTTAAAGTTTTGAAATAATTAAAAAGGAAAAGGGCCTGAGGCAGAGGTTTGGGCACCCTGCATGGTCAGGACTTACACTTCCTGTTNGTTCTCCAGACATACCTCAAAGTTCTGTTTTACCTTCATCAGTCCACAGGACTTGTTTCCATGTTCCTTTGCAAACTTGTGAGGCTGAATTTAGTGGTGAGGACACAGGAAAGGTTTCCTTCTGATGACTCTTCCATAATAATAATAATAATAATAATAATGATAATAATAACTTTAATTCATATAGCGCCTTTCAAGAAACCCAAGGTCACTTTACAATTCATAGTAAGGAAACAATAACACCAACAGAACAGTACAATACAACACAAGCAGTACAGAAAAGCAACAAAACTATAACCAACAACAGAAGAAAGCAGAGAAACTGTGATGGTACACTGGGCATAAGATGGATTATAGAATTAAAAAGCCATGGTGAACAGTTTTGAGGTTCAGTTTTGAGGGTGCATTTGAAAATGTCCACTGAAGGGGCTTTGCGGGTTACGGGGGGGAAAGAGCTCCAGAGGGTAGGGGCAGCGACGCTGAAGGCCCGGTCACCAAAAGTTCGGAGGCGGGAATTAGGGATGAAGAGTAGGCCGGAGTCAGAGGAGCGTAGAGATCTGGACGGAGTGTAGGGGTGGAGGAGGTCCGTTATGTACTGTGGGATTTTGTAGATTATGCGGGACTTGACCAGGAGCCAGTGGAGATGGATGAGGGTGGGGGTGATGTGCTGCAGTCCAGGCGGGAAGTGATGAAGGAGTGTATGAGTATTTCTGCAACTGAGTCGGTGAGTGATGGCCGGAGATGTTTTTCAGGTGGTGGAAAGCAGATTTGGTGACAGATTTGATGTGGGTCTCCCAGGTTGCGGACCTCAGCAGATGGTAAAATGGTGGCACTGTCAATGGTTAGGATTAGATTCCCAACCTTCCCGAGCAGTGCCTTGGGGGCCACAACCATGAGCTCTGTCTTGTTGCTGTTGAGTTTGAGTAGATTAGATGTCAACCAGGATTTTATTCCGAGGAGGCAATTGATGAGAGACTGAGGGGGCAGATGGGCAGAGGGTTTTGTACTGATGTAGAGCTGGGTGTTGTCAGCATATGAATGAAAGTTGAGACCATGGCGGCGGATGATCTTGCCTAATGGGAGCATGTAAATGTTGAACAGAAGGGGGCCAAGCACTGAGCCTTGGGGGACACCGTGATTGACTGAGGCGGGGGAGGAGGAGGAACCAGCATGGGTACCAAACTGTTTACAGTCAGAGAGGTAGGAGCGGAAGAATGAGAGGGCAGTGAGGCCAAGGTATTCTGCCAGGCGGGTGAGGAGGATGGGGTGGGAGACGGTGTCAAAGGCTGATGGGGTGGGAGACGGTGTCAAAGGCTGCAGAGAGGTCGAGGAGGATGAGTATACTGATCAAACCACAGTCAGCGGCTGATGGGGAGGTAACTGGTGATTTTGATGAGGGTGGTCTCGTTGCTGTGGTGACCATGAAGGTCATACTGGACCACGTGTGTCTGCACAGTAGAACAGTGCACCACCACTCCAGCATCTGATGAATCTTCCTGCAGGTCTATGGATTTGCCTTTCTAACAATCCTACGAGCAGCTCTCTCACAAAGTTTTCAGCTTGACCTCCACAGTTCCTGTTGACGTCCATTTCTTAATGACATGACCAACTGAGGAAACAGCTCCCTGAAAACACTTTGCCATCTTCTTATAGTCTTCATCAGGTCTTTTATTTTCAGAGTGCTAGGCAGCTGTTTAGAGGAGCCCATGGCTGCTGATTGTTGGGTCAAGGTTTCAGGAGTCAGTTGAAATTAGCATCACCTGGCCTTTCCTAACGATGACTGTGAACAAGCCAGAGCCCTAACAAGCTCATTAAGGTCTGAGACCCTGGGAAAAGTTGTCTGAGAGCTCAGATGTCTTGGGGTGCCCAAACTTTTTCATGGTGCTCGTTTCATTTTTTCACTCTCAAACTGTACAAAACAAAAATAAAACACTGATCTTGCTGCATGTTTCATCTTTAACTTCATGTCTCTGGGAGATCAGATCATCTTCTACTTTCTTAACTATTCACAGTAAATTAAATTTCGATCAGGGGTGTCCAAGCAAGCAATCTTCCAAATGACGTCACGTCTTCATCGTGGAAAAACACCACAAAGTATAAATCAAAGTCCAGAGAGACAAACAGCTGTGTGTGTGTGTGTGTGTGTGTGGGGGGGGCGGGGGGGGGGGGGGCGGGGGCGGGGTCTGGAGCAGTAGCTGGATGTTTTTCAGTTCTCCATCTTTATTGATCTGGTGGTTGTTGATTTATAGGGTGAGTTTATCATTGAGCTTTGGGACCGTTTCTCCCTCTTTAACCTGTTTCCCAATGCAACAGATACATTATTATTTTGGCACACTGACGATCAGATGAATCTGAATCACTCATTAATTTCACAGGAGAAAAAACAGACAAAACTCACAACATGAACTCAAAGCTCAAAGTCTACATCTGGATGGCCAAGAAGTCCTCGGGGGTCCTGGGTTTAGTGGCCTGTCGGACGCCAGTCTCAGATCCCCCAGATGCCTCTCCAGACTGCGCTTCCCTGTCAAGAAGACAACAGCAGGAAAATGTTTTCTCTGGTCTATTTGATAGTGAACTGTAAAATTCATCCAACTAAACTATTTCCAACTGTAAAACTAAATTAAAGGTGGTAATAAACTGACTTGAGTCCATGTAAGATCTTGTTGGGTTCACCTCTCATAAAGTCCACATTTACAGGGACCGGTCTTGGGAAGTTGTGATGAAGACGTTTTCATATCAGGGTTGGACTGGTCCGCAAACTAACCACCAACAAAAGAAGGAGACCGTGAGAAACACCACCACCAGGGGACTGGACTGCCGCCCTGCGCCCGCAGCACCTGTTAAAAGAGGGAAAGAGGGCAGTTAAAACACGGCCATGAGGTGCTAATGATTATTAGTTTATCACTGACTGTTCTTGACATTTTAGTCATTTTATTTTTATTTTGCTAAATAAATCCTTTGGTTAACACGTTTTTGACCCTGTGGTTTCATTTGAACTTGTGTGACCTCAGTAGCCCAGAGCAGTCTTAATAACTTCCATGGGTGAAATTCCCAGGGTGGCGTTACAGCAACTTTCCATGCTCCCCACGCCACACATGTAACCAGTTACATAATCCTGTCAGCTCCTTCAGATCGTGCAACAAAAGCAAATTAAGTAACATTTATCAATATTCAACATATTAGCATCACCGTTGGTTGAAGGGGGCAGTGACACTACTCAGGATCCCAGTGACCTGAGAGAGGCCCAGACTGTGGATATCTCCAGAGGCGATTATATATATATATATATATAAAATTCAATACATTTTGTGGCTTAATTTCATAATTTGTTGATTATAACTTGCTGTCATCTTTAGGATCTGGGGAGGACTTACTTATTCAATCTTACAGATGTTTAAATTTAATGAACTGCTCCTCTGGTCTGAAAAAAAGAGAGCAAACAAACTAAAAAACTGCACGTCAGAGAGTAAAGGTATTCCATGTTGGTGGAGAGTGGCACATGACCAGTGATGTGTGTGTCGTACTTAGCAAAGGTTTGTAAGTCTGGTGTGATCATAAAGTCATTCACCATTCTCAGGGAGGAAAAAAACACATGCAGTTATTAGAACAGAGCTGCAGTGCAGACAGACTGCCATCTGCTGCTGCAGGTGTGCTATTACAGCTACAGTCTGCTGCAACCTGTCAGTCTTTAGTCTGTATTCAGGATTCACATCCACAGTGACGACTGCTCTTCCTGGGGTCCACACAAAACGTAAAAAATAAGACATTAAGGGGCAGTTTACATGACAGTTATCACATTATAGATAATTTACTACAGTTTCCACCAAACCCTTTCAGTCCAGCACCTTTGGAACCAGCAGTAAGCCTTCAGACATGGTACCTAGACCCTCGGTCTGTTCAGACAGTCCTCTTAAATGTGGGCGGGGTTGTTGTCACTCACTGCTCCGTCCAGCACTCGCTGTATTTCCTCATCAGCGGTG
>NW_026081333.1:0-1777 GCF_006386435.1 Epinephelus moara | reverse complement strand
GAACAGAGGTTACATAAAACCAGAGTGACCGTCCTCTACTGACCAATCAGACTGCAGGGTTTCTAGCTCCACCTTTTAGTACCAGATCTGTGTGCTAGGTACCCCAACAGAGGGGGGACCAAACATGGGGACGCTAAGGAACGCTTCTGTTGGTACCATCCACAATTTTCACTGTTGGAACGGGAAAAATGCGTACCGAACTAAATCGTGCCGGACCGGACTGCATGGTGGAAATGACAAAAGTCCTTTCAAGTCACGAATTCCAAGTCAAAGTCACGTCGAGTCTTTCATCAGTGTTAAACAAGCAAGTCTCAAGCCCATAAATCTATGACTTGAGTCAGACGGGAGTCAAGTACGTGACTCCAGTTCCCCACCTCTGAGTACAGATACTCCCAAAGAATACTTAAGTACTGTAACAAAGTATTTTTTACAAACAGATCATTCATGCTGCATCCCCCTGACATGATTTTAAAGCTTTTGTTTTCCAGGTTTTGCTCTCCAAACATCTTAAAATGCACATATTTAGATCAGGGAAATCAAACACTTTCAGGGGACCATGCCCCCGAAGCCCCCTCAGAGCTCAGGCTCTGTATTCCTGAACCCTGCGTACGGCCCGGTCTATAACTCCAGCTTCCTGGGTGTAGCTGTAAGTCACTGTGATATGGAGAGATCTCATCAGGTTATCCATTAATCTGAGTCCCAGCACACACACATTTCACACAACTGGAGAGTTTAACCATTAAATCAGGACGCCTTATGTTTTCAGCCGCTCCCTTTTGGCCTGATTTCTTCATAAAACCCATTAAATATATAATCTCCTGCGCTGCACCTGATAGGACATTAAAGGACAGCCCACTGAAGATTAGCAGAGCTGCATCCCTCCGACAGCTCTGTAACTGTGATTAGCTTTTCCCCAGCCGGCTATGAGCAGACCGACAGACTGTGGGGTGGAGGAGAGACCCAAATGGGACAACAAGACTCAGTACCTGCTGACATGTATCGGCTTTGCAGTGGGAGTTGGAAACGTGTGGCGTTTTCCCTACCTGTGCCAAATCTATGGAGGAGGTGAGCTGAGATTATGTGATGCTGTCAGACATTAACACCAGCCTGTGTGTTTGTGCTCTACATGTACTCCAGTTTAAACTCGTTCAGCCTGAAGTCTTTCTTATCATAGCTTAATGCAGGTGATAAAATGTAGGTATCATTTGTTTTATTAACGTGGTTCAAACATTATCTCTGCAGAGTCTGTTGATAATGAAACTCTGTGAGGTTAACATTAACTTCATGTCTCCAGGTGCGTTCCTCATCCCCTACCTGATAGCACTGGTGTTCGAGGGCCTCCCCCTGCTCTACCTGGAGCTGGCTATAGGACAGAGGCTCCGTCTGGGAAGCATCGGCGTCTGGAACACCATCTCACCGCTGCTGGGTGGAGTCGGTGGGTGGCCAAGAATTATTAGTGACATTTATTATCTGTCATATTCATCATTATCTGTGGTATTGAACATGTTTATCATCTATTTCCTGTGTGAAGGTATCGCCTCCATGTGGGTGTCACTGCTGGTGAGCATTTTCTACAACACCCTGCTGGCCTGGGTGCTCTGGTACTTCTTTCACTCTTTCCAGAACCCTCTGCCGTGGAGCCAGTGTCCGCTGAATGACAACCTGACAGGTAATAAGAACCACCAGTCGTCCTGTCTGCACCTGAGACATGCATCACAGTGACAGTAATTAAAGACGTGTTGACTATCGATGAAGCCAGAAGAAAGTAATCAATTAA
>NW_026081332.1:4760-13962 GCF_006386435.1 Epinephelus moara | reverse complement strand
ACCCCAACACGTCCCCAACACCACCCCAACATGTTTATGTATATATATTTTTAGATTATATTATTTTATATATTATATACTATTTTAAATAAATGCATATATATGCATTATATAAATATTTTTAATTATTTTTTTCATACATAAAAAGTATAATGGAGTACTATAAAAATGTACATACTATATTTAATATATCCAAAATGTATTCAAATTTAAATAAAAAAATACATGCATATATACATGATATATTACATATTTAGAATATTTATAAATATTAATACATCTCACTGCCGTAGGGAACGAGGGCGCGGGGGAACTTTAAAACATTATTTCATTTCATTTATCGTGATCACATTTACTGTGTGAAATGTCAGTTTTGTGTAATCAAACACAGAGAGGGTTGATGGTGCTGGACTTGTTCTTCTGTTGCTCTCAGGGTAAACACTGTATCCTGGATGTGTCGGGGAACGCCATCAAGAGACTCCAGCTGGCGCAGCTTCATCCCATCGCCATCTTCATCAAACCCAAATCTGTGGAGAACATCATGTGAGTCAAACCGTCTCCTTCTCACAAACACCAAACTGTAAGAACCTGGAGCTTCAGTGGTTTCTTCTTCAGCTCCCAGTTTTTCTTTTCACTGCTTCTATCTGAAACATGAACCATGTCATGTTTCATTTCATATCACATAATTCAGGACATTTAACTCATCAAAGGAGGAAAAAAAGACTGTAAACATGACCTCATCATTTTGGCTCAGAACCTTATATCTATCCTGTCATGAGAGAAACACTTGTTGTTATCATGAAATTATTATAAAAACTGCCAACTGTGAAAAATAATAAATATAATTATCATCATATTAAAACCACATGGAACCACATATATATAAAAATGTATATATGTATATAAAGAAATTCATATGTATGCATTTATTTATACATTTTATTAACTTTTTATGTTTTCAAAACATAATTAAATATTATTTGTATTTATAGAAAACAATATTTGTGTTCAATATATTTCAAATGTATTTGTTTTCATATATTTTATATTTATTATATATATATATATATATATATACGTACATATACACACACCACATATATTTTTAAATATATAATATTTAGAAATATATATTACGAATACATTATAAATAACAATTCAAGAATACTTAATAAGCTATCATTTTTGACTATAAATAAATGTGTTTTTTTATAACTATATATATATATATATATATATATATATATATATATATACATACACGCACACACACATATATATATACTAAAATATTCAATAATTATTCATATTTTGAATATTTGTTATTGAGAAAAAAACACTTGATATGTGGAGATGAGTGATTAGCACTAATCTGAACCCAGAACGTTGTAGCGTGCTGACGGTGACGTGGTTTCCCTCTGTGTGACGTTTGTGCCGCAGGGAGATGAACAAGCGTCTGACAGAGGAGCAGGGCAGGAAAACCTTCGACAGAGCCACCAAGCTGGAGCAGGAGTTCACCGAGCATTTCACAGGTGAGACAGCGCCACCTGCAGGCCAGCACACCAAACAAGATGCTGACAGAACACCGTGTTCCCTTTAGTCACTGTGTCTGAGGTTCAGGTCCAGGTCCAGGTTCAGGTCCAGGTCCAGGTCCAGGTTCAGCATCTCCACATCAAAGCCACAGTCTCTCCTTTTTATGTTTCTGTTGCTGCACTTGCTCACTGAACATCTTTAAACCTGTAAATGAGACGAGGAGCTGCTGGAAGGTTTCTCTGTTTTGATTGGAGCTAAGCTGCTATAAACCTGCTGAGGGACCACAGATGCTAATGAGCTACACAGCTAACTCTGTGTGTGGCCCCTGTTAAATAGACTAAACTGAACTCCCCGGCTGCAGTGACGCCGGAGAGACACTGGCATGTGAAAGAACTGGAAACTCTGACCAATCAGAGCAGATGGGGCTGTTGGGGGGCGAGCTTAAAGAGACGGGCACTAAAACAGAGCGTCTGACAGGAGGTGAATACAGGTGTTCCGGTGAAGACAGGAAGTGCAAAATAAAGGGTTTTCGTCTGTGCCTCAGACAGCCTCAGGATATTTCTTGATAAGTGGCACAAACATCCACTTGGACTCAACAATGAACTGATAAGAATTTGGGGTTCATAAGTCAAAGTCACTGTGACCTTGCATCCATCTCATTCTCATGAACGTGGAATCACCAGAAGGCCTTGAGGAATTTTTAAAGAAATTTGGCACAAACATCCACCTGAACTCAAGGATAAATTGTTTAGATGTTGGTTGTCAAAGGTCACAGTGACCTTGCATTCGTCTTATACTCTTGAAGGCTATATCTCAAGAACAGCTTTATGGATATTTGAATTTGGCACAAATGTCCGCTTTGACTCAACAATGACCTGATCAGATTTTGGTGGTCAAATGTCAAGGTCACTATGATCTTGCTTCTGTCTCTTTCTAGTGAATGCGATATGCAAAAAGCCCTTGAGGGAATTTGCTCAAATTTGGCACAAATGTCACAATGTGACCTTGTGTTTATCTTATTCCAGATAATGTGACTTCAAGAAGATTTTTAGGGAATTTCCTCAAAAATGGCACAAACCTCCACTTGGCCTCAAGAATGCACTGTTTTGATTTCGATGTTTTAAGTTTAAAGTCACTGTGATCTTGTGTTCATCTCATTATCTTCACAGAAAAATCTCAAGAAGGCCTTGAGGTAATTTCTTCAAATTAGGCACAAACATCCACCTGGACTCAAGGATGTATTGGTTAGATACATTTGGTTGTTAAAGGTCACTGTCACCTTGCATTCATGTCATTTCTCGAATGCAATATCTTAAGAAGAGCTTTAGGGATTTTCACCCAATTTGGCACAAATGTCAATTTGGACTCAAGGATGAATTGTTTAGATTTTGGTTGTCAAAGGTCAAGGTCACTGTGACTTGGTGTCCATCTTATTCCAGTGAACACGATATCTCAAGAAGGCCTTGAAGAATTGTTCCTCAAATTGGGCACAAACATCCACTTGGACTGAAGAACAAACTGATTCGATGTTGGATGTCAAAGGTCACTGTGACTTTGCATCCATGTCATTCTCAGAAATGCTGTTTCTCCAGAACACCTGGAGGGAATTTCTCTAAATTTGTCACAAATGTCCGCTTTGCCTTAAAAATGAACTGATCAGAGTAAGGTCAGTGTGATCTCACAAAACATGATTTTGCCCATAACTCAAGAATTCATACATATTCTGACACAAATGTCTAACAGGATAAAATAATGAAGGTCAAAAGGTCAAAGGTCAGCTTGACTGTGACATCATCACGTTTTAACGTCATATCTCAGGAACAGAAGGGGAGACATTTGGTCAGATACTGAATTGGTGACTCTAATCTTGACACTGTGCTGATTGTATAGATCTTCTGTGTGTGACGCGTCATCCGTGTTTTAGAATTTGCGGCAACATTTGAAGCATCGTCTGCCGTCACGGTTCCACGTGAGTCTGGACAGACACGGACATAAACTGTAACTTGACTGGTTCCCGGAGGCGTACGACCGCGAGGCGGTGATTCCAGTTTGACCATCAAAGCGTGTGAACATGTTCCAGTAGAAACGTGTATTCCTCTTTAACTTTGAGTTGTGCTTATTATGTTTCAGCCATCGTTCAGGGCGACACTCTGGAGGAGATCTACGATCAGGTGAAGCAGATCATCGAGGAGCAGTCGGGTCCGTTCATCTGGGTTCAGTCCAAGGAGAAGTTATGAGGTTCAAAACTCTGTCTGCGCCATCGCTCCTCCTCTCTTTAGATTCACTTTGTTTTACTTTGAAAAGAAAAGTCGACCTGCAGACAGCAGCCTCCTTCCTCCTCCCTCCCGCCTCCTCCCTCCTGCCTCCGGATCAATGATACGACACACCGGCTGACCAGAGTGTTGTTTCATTTTGTATTTGTTTTGCCTGAATAAGACTCCATTGTTGGGTTTCCTGACCAGCAGAGTAAAGCACACAGGAAGTTTGATGACATCACTCAACACGGTACAGCTCCTTAATGTTTAAGGGAGGAGAAGAAGAAGACGTGTCCATGAAAGTGGCGAGAAGAAATGTACGAAGATGATTTTATCTTTTTTTTTTTTTTTTTTTTTTTCTGTGGGTACCCCCACCCACCCTTTTTTTTTTTTTTTTTTTGTCTTGTAAGGTAAGCGGACGGAGTTTCAGTCTCAGGCAGCGTCCGGCGGAGACACAAAAAGCAAAACTTTGCACGTTTGAGCTTTAACAGCATGTCAGTTAATAACCCCGGTTATTTCCCATCAGCCCCTTCAGCGTCTGACATCACAGCTTCTTCTGTTCTGCATTTCATCGTTTTTTTGTTTTGTTTTTGTTTTTGTTTTTGTTTTTGTTTTGTTTTTGTTTTTGTTTTTGTTTTGTTTTTTACACTTGAGTCGACTTGCTTTTAGTTTTATATTTTATTTTTGCTCCTCGCTGCTGCAGGATGTTTGTCAGGACGCTCTGCAGGGTTCCTGCTCTGCTGCTGGGGGGCGCTGTGGAGTCGGATTCATTCACTTAAATTCATTCACTTAAATTCATCCAGGCGAGGAGAAATCGACTCTTTTCACTTCGTGGATTCTGATTTTATTGCTGAACATTTTTGCATTTCAGACATTTAGTTTGACCTCCGTTTGATGAGGTCAGAGGTCACAGCGTTCATTATTCTGCCTGCACCGTAAAAACATCTCGACTCGAGTCACTTCTGTCTGTTCAAAAGTCCAAAGCCTCGTTTTCTTTAAAACAAGTGATTAAATCAAGAATATTTCAACCTGTTTTCACTTAAAACAAAATTTTTCAGGTCATTAAATTCATCAACATTATTCGACATTATCACAGGAAGTTATGATAATGTTAAAAAAATGTATAAATTATAAGAAACTCATAATTACAGGAAAACTATCAAAGGAATGTTCTCCAGAAACTATCTCATGATTTACTTGTAATAATAAACAACAGAAGGCCTTTCGTTTAGTTCCTGTAATGATGTCATAATTATGAGCAAAACTTCAAAGCAATTCATATAAATACATGAATAAAGCAACATGTTTTAAAAATCAACATTATTATGGAAAAACTAATTTAGAGTTTTTAATTCCACAAGAATGTTTGTCATGACAAAAAAATCTAAAAAATAATTTGTCACAAAAAATGTCACTTAATATGCAAAAATACAGAATTACAAGAAATTAGTCTCATAATTTTGTTGTAATGAGAGAAAACATTCTTTTAATTATGAATCACAATGAAACAGTCATAATGAGTAAAAGTAATCAATACGAATATGTAGATGAACAGAATTACAAGAAAACTCAACACAGGATAATAATTTTATACTCCAGAGAAAACTGTCTCATAATCAAGAAATCTTTACTCTCATAATTTCAAGAAAAAATAAAATAATAATAATAATAATAAAATTATTCAATCCATTATTAAAGAGCGATAACGCCGTATGTGAAAGTTCATGACTACAGAAAAACTCTCAATAAAACTGAAAATTACAAGAAAATTGTCTCTGAATTTTCTTGTTTTAATAGAAAATATTCTTGTAATTATTTAAATTAATATATCTTGATTCAATTTATATAAATATATAATTACTAGAAAAATATTGTCACAGAGTTCTTTATGTCATAAAATATATATAATAATATAGTTAAAAGAAGCTCAACACAGGAAATGTATTTATTATAATGACAAGAACACTTTTTTTTAAAGATCTCCCAATTATAATAAAAAAAAATCAGAGGTAAGACCTTTTGTTTGACGTCCTAAAAAAATAACTTATGATGCAAAATCTCAACAGAACTAACTAATGACATCATGTTAGCAAAACTACCTTATGACCAAGAGAAACTCGTTACAGTAAAATTCTGTTATAATGTCAAGAAGACCATCTTTGGGATTTTTGGGGGGAAATTAGGATCTGTTCATTTTGAGTTATTTACTGAGTTAAACTGTAAAAATGCAGAATTACATGAAAAACTTGCAGTTTTCTTGCATATAATTAAGAAATCTTTATCTTGTCATTTTGGAATATCGTTTCCAGTTTTTGTATATTTATTTTGTGAAATTAATGAACTTCTTCGAAAGCAGCTTGAAATATTTTCATGGTCAGATCTGAAATTAAACGAGCGTTTAAAGACAGAACGACTTGACAAGATGTTTTTTACGATGTGACGCTGATTTTAAACTTTGAATAAACTTGATTTTACTGAACTGATTTTTTATTATTATGATGATTATGATTATTATCGGTGTGTTTGGGGTGGTGTTGTTCGGAGCGGTGCCCTCTTGTGGCACAAGCTCGAACCCCGTCAGACGTCTGTCAGCGTCGTCAGTGTCTTACCATGGAAACGATGTCGATCATGTGATCATGTGGTGATTTGTGCGCCTGGAGACGAGCTGCCACCTCCAGGTGTCAGCAGGTGTGTCCCGAACACGCAGGTTATTATTGTACAATGAGATTTTGACAGATATTTAACCCTCGGTAAACTGCCTATTTTGTTATAATAAAAGTCTATATTGAACTTTACTTAAGCACTACTACTACGGGAATTATTTTCTTTGCATTGTTAATCATATATGAATAGAAAAGTATAAAGATATTTGAATATATATTTTTTCTTTTTCTTTGATCACCACCTCCTCTGTCTTTTAATTTTCTTTTTTAAGCATAATAAAAACTTAACAAGAAAACAGGAAGTGCTGCAGTGTTCTTCTTCTTCTGGGCTTTAGGTCTGATTGTTTGTTTGTTTGTTTGTTTGTTCAGCTGATTAAATGGTGTCTGAGTCCGTTAAGTTCAAACCATGATGCTTTCTTTGGCTCTCACGTCGTCATCGCAGATCCGTAAATATCCAGTATCCAGTGTCCAACACTAGGAGGCGTATTTCTTTACGGATGGATAGAAACCTGATAGAAGCTACCTGTAGCTGTGGGGGAGGGGCTCATTTTGCAATCCAGTGGTTTGGAAGATGTGCTTGAAACATTACCAGGACCAAAACAGGGCCTGCCATGGAGGCTACATAGCATGTTTGTGAAATATTTAATTAAAAATACGTATGAACGGCTGAACGAGTCAGAGTAGGTTCGTTGGAGATGATCCACAGTCGCAGCACAATGCATGCTGGTTAGTTTTGTGTCCGACTTCATCCCGACTTCCTCTGACATCTTACAAAAGTGGACGGCGATGAAATCGTGAGAGTGAGGCGCTGCAGCTGCTCTCCACCGACTGCAAGACCCACGGCATGATGGGAAACACTCGGCTCTCACCTGATCTAACAGCTGATTGGTTCAGATGTCGACTCAACAAGATGACGTTTTATATAAACTTTTCATTTTTGTTTAATTTCAGAGATTTAGATTTGATTTGTCTGATTTGAAGGTTTATTCTGTGAACAGGAAACGTGTGACTGCTGAGAGACTGAACACATTCATCACAAACTACATGTAGTCTGCTGTATGTCAACATGGACTGAATTAATTATTGAAGTATTAAACATCACTGCAGTCAGTGAGGTGTGAGGACTCTTACAATAACATGTCCAGGTGTGACGCTCTGACTGTATCTGACTGATGTTTAATGAAAGCTGTTGTCTTGTATGAAATATGAAGCTTACAGTCAGACACAGTGTGTTCAGCCTGTGTAGCTGAGGGGACAGGTCACACTGATCAGATCTGATTCACAGGAGAGTTCATGAACCATCAACATAAACTACAGATCACCTGTAAAGTATTTAATAAATTAATCTGTCATTATTTAAACAACTGGAAACAAACCGATATATAAGTCTGATAATATCTGAATCAATCGACATCATATCAGACAGGATGTGAGTGTGTGTGTGACTTCCTGTACGGACTGAGGGCTGCTGGGAACTGTCAGGAAACTGTCTGACCTGACCGCAGCTTGTTGTCTCCGCCTCCTGCTGCAGCCGCCTGCTCTCGTCTACTCTCCAGGCAGGCGAGGCGCCTACTGTCAGTCTGACTGCATTTTAGCAGAATAAAATAACTCAGATTCACACTGTGTTCAAACAAGTTCTTTTAATCAGACAGACTCACCTGAGGATCAACAGGTAACATAGCCCGAGTCATTTTTTATGCAAATATTTAAAAAGAGACAAAGTTTCTTTTGAGTGAAAACTGGTTGAAATCTTCTCGCTGCATCAGCAGATTTTTCTTCATTTGTTTTAAAGATTTTAAAACTATAAATATTTTTGCTGTATTTTAATATTTTTAATACTTGTCCGACACCAGCTCAGCCTCCTCCTTCTCCTTCTTACTATCTGCTCATAACCTCCTGTGACTAAATACATATTTTTGTCTCAAGACTAAAACTGAATCTAAAAGAGCTCTCAAAATGAACCCTGTCCAGGAGCGGATCATAGTGCTCAGTTTCTCACATGAATATCAGCAGAAAAATGCAAGCAAGGCGAGAGGAAGCAGCCAAGCGTCTGCACTCTGCAGAAAATGACTCAACCAGAACTGAAGTGTTAGATGACAAATAAGTTTCACCACTTCCTCTTGTGCTCTGTTCCAGTTATTTTAACAGACTTTGAGGAAGAGTCAGAAATATGGAGCCATCACCAAAACCTGAGGAGCTAACAAGTATTTAACAACTGAACACTGGAGTGTTTTCAGACGGGGAGCAGGTTTGAACTGAAGCTTCATTTGAAAGCAGGAAACAGAGTCCAAAGTGCTGCTGGTCTCCCTGGAATCAGCCCTCCCTCCTCTTCCTGCTCTCACACACAGCCAGCTCCACTCTGTTCCCTCCCCTTCACATCTGCACTTTATAGATGGGTGGAACCAACATGGTGGTGACGTGACAGAGCTGACAGGCTNCTGGTCTCCCTGGAATCAGCCCTCCCTCCTCTTCCTGCTCTCACACACAGCCAGCTCCACTCTGTTCCCTCCCCTTCACATCTGCACTTTATAGATGGGTGGAACCAACATGGTGGTGACGTGACAGAGCTGACAGGCTGCATTCACTGCATGATCACATGATGCTGAGATCAGAGCTCAGACTAGTTTCACTTCTCAGGAAGTGAGACTCACACAGTCACTGCCACGAGCTGAAATGGCGCAGCAAGGAGCTCAGCTGGACCCCCTAAAGTTCTCTTGTTCCATCTGTCTGGATCTACTGAAGGATCCGGGG
>NW_026081332.1:2269-3879 GCF_006386435.1 Epinephelus moara | reverse complement strand
GAAGTCATTTAAGGGTTAAACTCTGTGTTTGGTCTCCATGTTTGTTGCTGACAGCTGATTGTTGTGGCGTTTCTTCACTGCACACAGATCAGCTGTCAGTCAAACATTGTGGGCGGGACTTTGACATCTTCTCCTGAGTTGTTGTGTAAATGTTTGAGTGTGTGTAGGTGGCGCTCCTTCCTGTGTGTGTTCAGCCATGGAGGCTCTCACTGCTCATGATGATGTTTGTTGAGCTGAAGTTTCTCTGCATGAAAATAATGTGCACTTCTCTGGGCTCTAAATGTCTGATCAATCTTTGTATTGATGTGTTTGTATGTTGTTGTGTGTGAAGAGAGAAAGCAGCAGAGCTCCTTTATCCTCCACACTTTGTTCTCTGTGCAAAGAAATGTGTGCTCACATTGATTTGTTTGGCAGAGCAGAGGTTGTAGTTGTTGATGATCCTGATCAGAATCAATAAGGAGATGATTGATTCTTTTCTTGTACACAGCTGAGATTCTTGTGTGGATGAAGTGAATGTGAACATGAAATCATTGAACAGACTTTACTGATGGGATGTGTGAACAAACTGAAGCTTTACATGATGAATAAACAAACATGAACAAAGTCTTTTCTTCCTGTCTTCATTCCAGGGTCTCAAACAAAGCTGATGGAGAAAATGTGACACTGATCTGAGAGCACAACTGACGCACTTTTCCTCCTCAAACACCACAAAGTCCAGTGTTGATGTTTACAGCAGAAGAGTTTGTCAGTCGCTCTCTGTCCTTTAACTTTCCTCACTCAAACAGCGTGGTCACACAGACATGACACCAGTTTTCTGAGGCCTTTTACAACCCACACATTGTTTAGTCAGTGAAGAGGATTTATTACACACACTTCAAAGTCCTGACACACACATCAGACAACAGATACTGTGGAGCTGATTCTTGACATTTGCTCACAAGTGTTTCCATGTTGTTTGATCACAGTTCAACCAGTCAGAGACATCTGAACGTACGGCCTCAGATCTCACATTCCCAAATACTGTTTCCAAGCTGAGAGCTGAAACTCTTCTCTCCCATCTTTCCCATGTGACCTGAATGCAGCATCAGTGTTTCAGGGTGTGACTCCTGTCAACAAACGCACACAGTGTGATATTACACATGTTGAAATGTCTCTTTGCTGATGTTGTGTGAAGCTGCCAAAGGCTGAGTGAACTCTGGACTTGTCTTCCTGCAGTGAACATCACAGCAGGTGAACAAGTGAAATGTGACAACTGAGGCTCAACACAAGAGGGCGCCTTCATCCTGCTGATTTTCAACACAGTGACTTGGCATTGAAGGTTAGAACGTGCGAGTCTCACTTATTTTCACCTGTACTATCACATTTTTTGATCTTTTATGACGACATGCTATACTATGACGTTTTTCATAATTTTGGACGACATACTATACTATGACGTTTTTTCATAATTTTTAACGACATGCTATACTATGACGTTTTTCATAATTTTTAACGACATGCTATACTATGACGTTTTTTCATAATTTTGGACGACATACTATACTATGACTTTTTTCATGATTTTTAACGACATGCTATACTATGACGTTTTTCATAATTTTTAACGGCAT
>NW_026081332.1:0-1273 GCF_006386435.1 Epinephelus moara | reverse complement strand
CTGATTTTTAACGACATGCCTATACTTTGACTTTTTTCCTAATTTTTAACGACATGCTATACTATGACGTTTTTTCCTGATTTTTAACGACATGCTATACTATGACGTTTTTTCCTGATTTTTAACGACATGCTATACTGACATTTTTTCATAATTTTCAACGACATTCTATACTATGACGTTTTTTTTATAATTTCTGATGACACACTATACTATGACGTTTTTTCATGAATTCTGATGACATCATACATTATGACTTTTTTTAAAATAATTTTGATGACATGCTATACTATGACGTTTTTTTCATGAATTCGGACGACATGCTATACGATAACTTTTTCCTGATTTTTAACGACATGCTATACTATGACTTTTTTCATAATTTTTAACGACATGCTATACTTTGACTTTTTTCATAATTTTTAACGACATACTATACTATGACGTTTTTTCATGATTTTTAACATGCTATACTGACGTTTTTTCATAATTTTGAACCACATACTATGATATGACTTTTTTTATAATTTTTAACGACATGCTATACTGTGACTTTTTTTCATAATTTTTAACGACATGCTATACTATGACGTTTTTTCATAATTTTGAACCACATACTATGACTTTTTTCATGATTTTTAACGACATGCTATACTATGACTTTTTTTTTAATGATTTTTAATGACATGCTATACTATGACTTTTATTCATGATTTTTAACGACATGCTATACTATGACTTTTTTTTTAATGATTTTTAACGACATGCTATACTATGACTTTTTTTTAAATGATTTTTAACGACATGCTATACCATGACTTTTTTTTAATGATTTTTGACGACATGCTATACTATGACTTTTTTTCATGAATTTTTGACGACATACTATACTATGACTTTTTTTAAAGATTTTTGACGACATGCTATACTATGACTTTTTTTCATGAAATTTTGACGACATACTATACTATGACTTTTTTTTTAAAGATTTTTAACGACATACTATACTATGACTTTTATTCATGATATTTAATGACATACTATACTGACTTTTTTAAATGATTTTTAACGACATGCTATACTATGACTTTTTTTACTGATTTTTTACGACATGCTATACTATGACTTTTTTTTCATAATTTTTAACGACATGCTATACTATGTTAATGATTTTTAACAACATGCTATACTATGACTTTTTTTCATAATTTTTAACGACATGCTATACTATGACATTTGTTTTAATGATTTTTAACAACATGCTATACTGTGA
>NW_026081331.1:0-1159 GCF_006386435.1 Epinephelus moara | reverse complement strand
ATGAAATAAGTAATTCCAGGGTGAGGAAAACGACTACAACTCTCTCAATCAGCATGTTTTGAGAGGGCGCAGTTTCAAAATGACAATCTCAAAAAGCCAGCACAAATACCAAACTTAATAAAGCAAAAACGTAAGAAAACCAAGAAAACAAGCAGGAGCGACTGCAACAGGCTGCACGCGTGGGCGCATGCGCACTAGCACAATGAGACGACATACTATACTATGACAATTTTAGCATGATTTGGGACGACGTACTACAATATGACTTTTTATCATGATTTTGGAAGACATACTATAATGACTTTTTTTCATGTTTTGAGACGACATACTATACTATGACATTTTTTCATGATTTTGGACAATATAATATACTTTGACTTTTTTTCATTGTTTTGGATGACATACTTTACTGTGACATTTTTTCATGATTTTGGGCGACACACTATACTATGACTTTTTTCATATTTTGAGACAACATACTATACTATGACTTTGTTTCATGATTTCAGACGACATACTATGACATTTTTCATGTTTTGAGACGACATACTATACTATGACTTTGTTTCATGATTTTGGACAACATACTATACGAAGACATTTTTCATGTTTTGAGACGACATACTGTACTATGACTTTTTTTCATTGTTTTGGACGACATACTATACTATGACATTTTTTTCATGTTTTGAGACAACATACTACACTGTGACATAGTACCATGAAAAATGTCATAGTATAGTATTTCGTCTCAAAACATGAAAAAAGTAATAGTATAGTATGTCTTCCAAAATCATGAAACAAGTCATAGTATAGTGTACTGCCAAAATTATGGAAAATTCTCATAGTATATCTTCCAAAACCATGAAAAAATGTCACATAAAGTATGTCGTACCAAATCATGAAAAAAAAACATCATAGTATAGTATGTCGTCCAGAAACCATGAAAAAAGTCACAGTATAGTATGTCGTCTCAAACCATGAAAAATGTCTTCATATAGTATGTTGTCCAAAATCATGAAACAAAGTCATAGTATAGTATGTCGTCTCAAAACATGAAAAATGTCATAGTATGTCGTCTGAAATCATGAAACAAAGTCATAGTATAGTATGTCATCCAAAAATATGAAACAAAGTCATAGTATAGTATGTCGTCTCA
>NW_026081330.1:0-1480 GCF_006386435.1 Epinephelus moara | reverse complement strand
TCCTTAGGACCCTCACAACGGATAAGGAAAAACAAAAAAAAAACCTTTAACCGGGGGAAAAAAACCAGTAGAAACCTCAGGAAGAGCAACTGAGGAGGGATCCCTCTTCCAGGACGGACAGACGTGCAATAGATGTCGTACAGAACAGATCAACATGATAAATTAACAGTAATCCGTATGTCACTATGAGACAGGAAGAGAGAAAGAGACAGAGACAGAGAGAGGAGGACAGACGGTAATGACAGTAGCTTACAACAACATCAATTAAAGTAATAATATTATAATTATAATTCTGGCTGTTGTGGTACAATATGTTGAAAGTATATATTAATATCTGATAGTGTACATATCTGACAATAATCATATATGTATAATAACAGTAGAAGTATGACTAATGATAACAGCAGCAGCAGGAGGCATCTGGCAGGACCACAGCAGCAGCACAACCACACACGTCACACCATCCAGGCACCGCTGCAATATAAGTTAACCTGAGAGACAGTGGAGCACAAAGGCTCTGGAGAAGAAGCTGAGTTAGTGACATGCAGGATAGCCGAGTTAGCAAGATGCAGTAACAGGACACGAGAGAGAGAGAGAGAGAAGGAGAGAAGGTGCCCGGTGTATTATAGGGGGTCCCCCGGCAGACTAGGCCTAAGTCAGCCTAACTAGGGGCTGGTACAAGCCGAGCCTGAGCCAGCCCTAACTATAAGCTTTATCAAAGAGGAAAGTCTTAAGTCTAGTCTTAAATGTGGAGACGGTGTCTGCCTCTCGGACTGCAACAGGAAGATGATTCCACAGGAGAGGAGCGCAGTGTTCTGGTGGGATAATATGGCACTATGAGCTCTCTAAGATATGACGGAGCCTGACCATTTAGAGCTTTACAAGTTAACAGTAGACAGGAGAAGTATGATCTTGTTAGTTCCTATTAGTACACGTGCTGCTGCATTCTGAATTAGCTGGAGAGTTTTTAAGGACTTACTAGAGCTACCTGATAATAGAGAGTTACAGTAATCCAGCCTTGAGGTAACAAAAGCGTGGACCAATTTTTCTGCATCTTTTTGGGTCAGGATAGGCCTAATTTTCGCAATATTACGCAGATGAAAAAATGCAGTCTGTGAGGTTTGTTTTAAATGAGAATTAAAAGACAGATCTTGATCGAATATTACTCCAAGGTTTCTTACGGTAGTGCTGGAGGCCAGAGCAATGCCACCTAGAGAAACTATGTCATCAGATAGAGTCTCTGAGTTGTTTGGGGCCAAGAACAATAACTTCAGTTTTGTCTGAATTTAACATAAGGAAATTGGTGCTCATCCAGGTTTTCATGTCTATAGGGGAATTATGAAGTTTAGTTAATTGATTACATTCTTCTGGCTTCACCGATAAATACAACTGTGTATCATCCGCATAACAATGGAAATTTACAGAGTGATTTCTAATGATGTTACTTAAAGGAAGCATATATAGAGTTAATAGGATTGGT
>NW_026081329.1:0-3225 GCF_006386435.1 Epinephelus moara | reverse complement strand
TTGAAACCGTTTCTGTTAGAGCTGTGTAATCTAGAAGGCTAAAATGTCCTAGATTAACTGGAGGACAGGAAGGCACAAGTGTTATCATTCCTGAGCTGGAGCTGCACACTGCCTGTCTTATCTGTAATATTTTGTTTGTGAAGAAGGCTGCAAAGTCATTACATGACATGTTGGTCAGTCTGTCCACTACAGAAAAAAGTGTGTGGGCATTATTACTGTTTCTATCGATAATCTCTGAAAAATACGATTGCCTTGCATTCTTCAGTTCCTGGTTATAGTTGTGAAGACTCTCTTTATAAATGTCGTAATATACCTGGAGTTTGTTTTTTCGCCACCAGCGTTCAGCTTGTCTACATACACTTTTGTATTCTTTAACCAGTGTGGCGTTTCTCCAGGGTGCCTTTTTTCTACCTGACAGAACTTTGGTCTTAATTGGGGCGATAGAATCAATAACAGTCATAACATTGGAACTAAAACTGCTTACGAGGTCATCAACTAGAGCTGAGGGCAGGGTTGGTGATGCTGTAAAACCCTGGGTGAATAATGCACAGGTGTTATCATTTATATAACGCTTTCTGATCACCTGTGCTTCACTTTTCATAGGATTAGCAAGGGTGGTCATTTTGAACGAAACACAGTAATGGTCAGATAAAGCGACATCGTTCACCACAACCTCAGAGATATTAAGACCTTTGGAAATAATTAAGGACCTCGGCCTCTTGTTTTTGATGCGTTTATTATTATTAGGGACCTCGGCTGAAGGACGAAGTCCCTCTTGTTCCTGTAAGGTTTATTATTAGGGCCTGAGCGACGATGAAGTCATCAGTGAGGACCCTATTGTAATCGCGCTGTTTATTATTATTAAGGCCCGAGCGACGACGAAGTCGTCCGTAGGACCCTATTGTAATCGTGCTGTTTATTATTATTATTAGGGCCCGAGCAGGAGACCTGCGAGGTCCCTGTTGTTTTTCTCCGGATTATTTATATATATATATATATATTTTTTTTTTCTTCTGCCCATATGATCGCATTTTTCACTGCCTGAACATACCCCAAAACTCACCAAACTTGGAATATAAGTCACACCTGGCGAAAAATTTTATAATCTATTGTCGTCCTGAATTTCCACCACTAGGTGGCGCTATTATTAAGGAAAGTGCGTTTTGGTTCATAACTCCCATATATTTTGTCGCACATTCAAAAATCTTATATCCACGCGTTCAGGTAATTGTGCTGAATCTTGTGGTATAGGCCAGGCCCATTTCCGCCTACCGTTTTTTTCCGCAAATTCCTAAAATGTCGCAAACCTATTTTTTCGAACTCCTCCCAGGCAATTTCACCGATTGGCATGAAACTTTGCACACAGCATCTGTGGACCCTCTTGACAAAAAGTTAATAAAAGAATTTTGATATTCCAAAGAATACTGAAGTTATTAAATAACAACTTCCTGCAGATTTCGTTCTAAGCAGGAAGTGTTGTATATCTCCACATTGGTGTATCCGAATGACATGAAACTCAGGTTAACACTTCCCCATGAGCCCCTGAGGCTCTGTGCAAAGTTTCGGGTGATGATCACAAGGTGGCGCTCTTTAAATTGAAGTATTTTATATCTCAACATCGGTTGGGTGGATTAACACGAACCTTGGTATAATTATTGTCAATGCCCTCCTGAGGATATCTGATGAAGGACTTTCCAATCTGCCACTAGGTGGTGCTCTGGTGGCCGTCTAATTTAATATTTGGCACTGTGCCAACACCATAACACTCATGGAAATAAAATTGATAGGGGTGGTATAGACTGGCCCCTGTAACTCACACACCAAAAATGACCAGCAGGTGGCACTATTTTCAATGCAAAAGCGTTTTTGGCTAATAACTCCCACATAATATGTCGCACATTGTTAAACCTTCTATTTACGTGTTCTCTGAATTCAGCTGAATTGTGTGGTGTAAGCCACGCCCACTTTTGCGGTAACTTTCCATTCACTAAATCACGACAAATGAAAAACATACTTTTTCGAACTCCTCCTAGGCGATTTGACTGATTTGCACCAAACTTTGCATGTAGTATCTATCAACCCTCCTGACAAAAAGTTATTAAAAGAATTTTGATCGTCCAAAAAATGGCCAAAATATAAAACAACAAATTCCTGCACATTGTTTTCGAAACAGACAGTCTTTCATATCTTGACCAAATACAGTCGGATTACCACAACACTTGCGTTAATTGTGTTCCATGGCCTGATGAGGGTTTGTGCGAAATTCGGTGCAAATCGGCCAATAGGTGGCGCTCTGGTGGCAGTCTTATTAGTGTGAATGGAAGTAAATTGGAAAATCTTCAAATCCTCTTTAAAACTCATCAACTTTCAACCTCTTCTTGTCCCTCATACTTTGAGCTAGAGACACCATGTCAACTTTTAAAGAGTCAGAAGACCACAAATAAAATAAAAAGAACCTTTCTAAGACTTATAAATTACTGTCAGAGACCAATTCTATACATTTACCAATTTTAAAGTGGGAAAAGAAGATGGGTGTATCACCGGACCCTGACTTCTGGACTCAGATATGCAAAAATACATTTAAGATGACAAGAAACACTAATATACAACTTATCCAATTTAAAGTACTCCACAGAACACACATCACCCAACAAAAGATGAATAGAATGGGCTTCAGTCAGTCTGACATATGCACTCAGTGTACTCAGAACACTGTAGACACCTACTTTCATGCTCTCTGGTTATGTTCACCCGTCCAGCACTCAAAAACTCTCCTCCATTTTGGACTGCAGGATCCCATTATCTCCCAACCTGTGCTTAATTGGTGACCTGATGACAATTGACCTCCCAAACAGCCACTGCAATTCTCTTCTAGTAGTTCTCGCCATCGCCAAGAAAACAATCCTAGTCAATTGGAAAGATAAACAGACCCTCAACATCAACCATTGGCTGAATCTACTTGCAGAACATATTTCGATGGAGAAAATATCTGCTGGACACAGAAACCAATTAACATACTTTACAGAAAAATGGTCACCATTTATCCACTCACTAAACATATCTGTATAGTGCCACTCAGCCTGTGAGCATATGCCACCCGTACATACAAGTATAAATATTACAACTCAAGAAAAACTGTTGTGTAATATGTAATTCAATTTTCAATTCAATTCAATTTTTCAATTTTATTTGTAAAGCCCAATATCACAAATCACAATTTGCCTC
>NW_026081328.1:1740-3214 GCF_006386435.1 Epinephelus moara | reverse complement strand
ACAGGCTTATGACAACGGGGCAAACATGAAGGGGGAAAAACAAGGGTGTTCAAGCCAGGCTTCTACAAATAAATCCAAGAGCTCTTTTTGTGCCATGTGGGGCTCATACCCTGAATTTCGTTGTGGCCGATGCTTCTAAGGCTTCCACTGATGCCATGAATTACTTTGGCATCTTACACAAGCTTTTCACCCTGTTTTCAGCCTCCACTCAGAGATGGGCCATACTGAAAAAACATGTGGGCATCACTTTGAAGATGTGGACTGACACAAGGTGGGAAAGTAAAGTGAAGAGTGTCGAGCCCCTGAGATATCAGGCAGCTGCTGTGAGGGAGGCACTGACTGAGGTGAGAGATCACACTATTTGATTTGATTTGATTTATTTCTGGAAGACGATAAGACAGTAATCCTAAGGATGACATGCTAAAGTAAAATACTTATTTCCAGCATGGTCCTTGGTGTTTACACACAAGAAACAAATAAACAAGAAGCAGACAATCTCAGACTAAAAATACATACAGTAAATAAGAGACAAAATAAATAAGAAAACAAAACAGCTGTAAAAAATATCTAGTTCATCAATAAATATCCACCTTGTTCCATAAAATTTGCTTGACCTGTCTTTTAAAAATCCCTCGTGATGAGAGGCATTTTGTAGCAGTTGGCAAACTATTCCATGCCATGATACCAGTGTAAAAGAAAGAGTTTTTAACTGCATTATTAGCTCTAGGAACAATGCAGGAGCGGATGCTGGCCCTAGTGTTATGACTATGCTGCGTGTGGACCATGGATACATTAGAGCATAAATATTTGGGGGCATGACCATTAACAATGTTAAACATATGGTTCAGCTTAAGTTGTTCTACTCTTAGATGTACAGGTAGTAGACCAGCTCTTGTAAACTCCTCCCTACCAATATGAGTACGTGGGGGTGTTTTTAACAGGTACCGAATAACATTGTTTTGCAGCACTTGGAATTTGTTTTTAAGTTTCACAGTCAACCCAGAAAACCATGCGGAGCAAGCAAAATCCACATGACATTGAACCAAAGTTAATACCAATAATTTCTTTACAGAAAAATCAAAAAGCTTTGTCTTGCAATATAAAAACTTCAACTTACAGGCACATTTGGCTAAAGTTTTGGCTGCGAAGGATTCACCTATAAGTGATTGATCCAATGTTAGACCCAAATATGTGACACTTGATTTAGACACAATTTCAGACCCATTACACGTTACCTTTAAAATATTTGATTTTGCCAACTTCCTTTTTGTACCAAACAAGATTGATTCAGTCTTGCCCAGATGCATAGAGAGCTTATTGTCTACAAGCCACTGGTTGACAGACTCAAGCTCTATGCCAAGAGTATTTTCAATGTCTTTAACATTACACCCTGGGACAAGTAAAGCAGAATCATCGACATATAATAGCAACTTGCACCGTACCGCAGCTGACATGTCATTTATGTATATTAAAA
>NW_026081328.1:0-1717 GCF_006386435.1 Epinephelus moara | reverse complement strand
GAACATTTCATGGGGTTTTTGGAGGCAGTGGAATCAACAGGTCTGCATTTGGCATCTCTGATTCTAAAGAGACTAGAGGAGCTAAAAGTTCCTTTTGAGGACTGCAGAGGACAGGCTTATGACAACGGGGCAAACATGAAGGGGAAAAACAAGGGTGTTCAAGCCAGGCTTCTACAAATGAATCCAAGAGCTCTTTTTGTGCAATGTGGGGCTCATACCCTGAATTTGGTTGTGGCTGATTCTTCTAAGGCTTCCACTAATGCCATGAATTACTTTGGCATCTTACACAAGCTTTTCACCCTGTTTTCAGCCTCCACTCAGAGATGGGCCATACTGAAAAAACATGTGGGCATCACTTTGAAGATGTGGACTGACACAAGGTGGGAAAATAAAGTGAAGAGTGTCGAGCCCCTGAGCTATCAGGCAGCTGCTGTGAGAGAGGCACTGATTGAGGTGAGAGATCACACTAAAGACCCCATCATTAAGGTTGAAGCCCAGTCCTTGTTGGAGGAGGTGGGATCCTACCGCTTCAGCATCTGTACAGTGGTGTGGTACGACATCTTGAGCCAGACACACCATGTGAGCAAGTTGATGCAGTCTCCCAGCATGCAAGTTGATGTAGCAGTCAGTCTTCTCAAAAGGATCGAGAAAGATCTTCAAAGCTACAGGGCAACAGGCTTTGTGACAGCACAAATGTCAGCCAAGGATATTTGTGAAGAAATGAATGTTGAGGCTGTTCTGCAACAGAAGAGACTGAGGTCCACAAAGTGTCACTTCTCCTATGAGGCATCTGATGAGCCTTTGAGTGATGCTCTGAAGAAGCTGGAGGTCACAAATTTCAATGTTGTTGATGCTGCAACTTCAGCCATTCAGGAAAGACTTTCCACATTGCAGAATGTGAGAGAGAAGTTTGGAGTGCTCTCTAATTTCAAAAACCTCCCAGACAAAGAGCTGCAAAAAGAATGTGAGACCCTGCAAACTACACTGCACTTTAAGGGACACTCAGACGTAGATGGCAGAGAGTTTGTGCAGGAGCTGAACAACTTCCTTGACCTCCCATCAAAGTCCATGACTCTGCTTGAGCTGCTGACTTTCATCCATGAGAAAGAGCTAGCAGAAATCTACCCCAATCTGTGGACTGCACTCAGAATTGGTCTGACCCTTCCGGTGACAGTAGCTGAAGCAGAGAGGAGTTTTTCCAAGCTGAAGCTTATTAAAACGTACTTGGGGTCCACTATGTCACAGGAGCATCTCTCTGGACTTGCCATCATCAGCATCAATCATACAATTGCACAACAGATTTCGTATGATGATGTAATTGATGATTTTGCATCAAAGAAGGCTAGAAAAGTCAGGTTTTAGATTGCACTTTACATCTGTACTTTCATGTGGTCAAGCACTACCCGTCTCGATAGCAACCCAATCACCCAGAACACGTTAATGCCAGGGGTAAACAGGGTGAAAGACCCAGGTTGAAAAATCTCCTACAGTCTGAGCACTGAATTCAGATTATGTTAATTATTTGCTGTTTCTCTACGTACAAAACTGGAACGTGATCATTTGATATGTCTTATCATGACTGGAACAGTTCAGACGCTATTAATAGGATGATGCAAAACAAAACTCGGATGTATCACAAAATACGAAATAGTTTACAAATTAACCTTTTTTTTTTTTTTTTTGCTCCATAGAGTAGCCTTTTTTTTTTTTTTTTTTT
>NW_026081327.1:0-2158 GCF_006386435.1 Epinephelus moara | reverse complement strand
TCCCAAGGTAAAATATTTTTCCTAGCAAAAGCACCAAAGTGACAACTCCATCACTGAAAGTAGTTTGTCCTCTGCAGTTCAGTGAAAATATTATGAGAAGCTGAAGAAGCAGAACTAAGGAGGAGGGGGCTGGGATGAGTGACGGACAGCTTTGACACACCGGAGTACTTAGACAATTACTAACAGTTTCTGCCAGTCACCACATCTGACACAACACAAACACAGCGAGGATAATTTTACATTACACTGCCGGGCACGGGTCACTTTAAAGGAACACAGGGAAGCCCGTTTCAGCTTGCATTTCAAGGCCAATCATCCAAATTGGCCCCACAACACAACCGGCTGCCTGAGACTCATTCTCTTTCTCTCCCTCCTTCTCTCGACCATACAACTCCATAACAGATGATAACCATGAAAGCGAGAGCGCCAGCAGATCTTTGAAGTGCAGCTGTCAGTCAACATGTTTCCAGAGTGAGGGTAAAATGGTGTACAGGTGTGGGAGCAGACAAAGTTGGACCCCACCAGGTCAAACTGATACAGGGGAGGGGAGGGCAGAAGAGAGAGGGGGGAGGGTGCTGGCTGTTGATGGTGAGAACAAGCCTTGTAAAGCAGCAGAGGAATGACGTTCCAACTTCACATATTCCTTTCTGCTCATATTTTAAGCACTAGTACGACATTTGGGAAACTCATTTGCCAAGAGGTAGGTAACATAAGTGATATCACTCCAGCATCTGCACTGAAGATATAAGCAGATAGCAAACTACTGGTTATGACTGCCTTTGAGACATACTTTGCTATTACTTTTTTGATCGATTATGCTATGATTTTTTGACATGCTTTATTATGACTTTTTTATAAAAAACTATACTACACTACTTTTTTTCATGATTTTAAACGACATACTATACTATGACTTTTTTTCATGATTTTGGACGACATACTATACTATGACTTTTTTTCATGATTTTAAACGACATACTATACTATGATTTTTTTCCATGATTTTAAACGACATACTGTACTATGACTTTTTTTCATGATTTTGGACAACATACTATACTATGACTTTTTTTCATGATTGGACGACATACTATACTATGACTTTTTTTCATGATTTTGGACGACATACTATACTATGACTTTTTTTCATGATTTTGGACGACATACTTATACTATGACTTTTTTTCATGATATTGGACGACATACTATACTATGACTTTTTTTCATGGTTTTAAACGACACACTATACTATGACTTTTTTCATGGTTTTTGACAACATACTATGCTATGACTTTTTTCATGGTTTTTGACAACATACTATACCTTCACGTTTTTTCATGATTTTAAACGACATACTTTACTATGACTTTTTTCATGGTTTTTGACAACATACTATACTATGACTTTTTTTCATTATTTCTGACGACATACGATACTATGACATTTTTTCATGGTTTTTGACAACATACTATACATTGCCGTTTTTTCATGATTTTAAACGACATACTATACTATGACTTTTTTCATGATTTTGGAGGACATACTATACTATGACATTTTTTCATGATTTTGGACGACATACTACATACGACTTTTTTTTCAGGATTTTGGACGACATATTCTACTATGACTTTCTTTCATGGTTTTGGACAACATACTAAACCTAGAAAATAAGTCATAGTATAGTTTGTCGTCCAAAATCATGAAAAAAAGTCATAGTATAGTATGTTGTACAAAACCATGAAAATAAGTCATAGTATAGTTTGTCGTCCAAAATCATGAAAAAAAGTCATAGTATAGTATGTCGTCCAAAATCATGAGAAAAAGTCATAGTATAGTATGTTGTACAAAACCATGAAAAAAGTCATAGTGTAGTATGTCGTCCAAAATCATGGAAAAAAGTCATAGTATAGTAAGTCGTCCAAAATCATGAAAAAAAACGTCATAGTATGATACGTCATCCAAAATCATGAAAAAAAGTCATAGTATAGTATGTCGTCCAAAATCATGAAAAAAAACGTCATAGTATATACGTCATCCAAAATCATGAAAAAAGTCATAGTATAGTATGTCATCCAAAATGATGAAAAAAATCATAGTATAGTATGTCATCCAAAATCTTGAAAAAAAAGTCATAGTATAGTGTGTCGTCCAAAAT
>NW_026081326.1:0-1525 GCF_006386435.1 Epinephelus moara | reverse complement strand
AGCAACAGAACCTCTCTCTCAATTAGACTTTACTCTTTCTGTTCATGTAGGTGGGCATACAAAAATACGGAACAACCTGTAGTTGGTACAACCGTCCTACAGACGCCAGATGCCACATTATTTTTGCTGGCAAAAAATTAGGCTTCCTCTGGGTGCAGGCAAAATAGATAATAGTTTACCATTGTTCAGTTGCATATACTACCCACACTGCAGTCATAGACAGTTCAGATGGTTCAGATTCTGCAAAGTTTTCCTCTAAATGTATACTATGCAGGATTTTCCTAAATAGAAAAACAAAAAGTTTAAAAAAAAGGTGGGGAAAAAAGAAAGAAAACAAAAGAAAAATCCAATCTCAATCATAAGAGATTTGTAAAGGGTTTGCATGATTGTCAGGCATACACCAATAACATGCTCACTGTTATCAAAATCAATATTTGGTTGGACGATGGACGCTACAGTTACAAACTGCAACAGGGGTCTACTGCGTGTAGCAGTGTGGCCGGCAGCAGAGCTTCAGCACAGATTTAACCCCGATGCTAACTCAGAGGGAACCTAATAACGTTAATGATGGAAAAGGAGTTGGTTACCTCACTAAGAAGTAGGAGGTTGAAAGCTCTTCATCAAACAACTTCTTGTTTCATTCACTGTGAAACATATTCCCTGACATAATTAAAATTAATCAGCTGTTAACAAATGTCAAAGCACAGTGCTATCCTAACTAAACACAGCACATTTCCTGTGACAAGCATACATCCCGAAGTCCACTCATTTTATTTATTATTACCAGTTTTGTCAAAAGCTTATTAGTCAGCGGGAAAATGTTATCACCACAGCAATCCTATTTTGTAGGTCATCAATTACCAGCATTTTGCATTTGTGGCTCTCCCAACCCAAAGCACCCGAATCTAACAAACTGGGAATAAGATTCAATCATCTTGAATCGCTTATTGCACCTTTGAATGTCTGTCTTACAAATCCTGGATAATATTCCTTTAAGGGCAACAAATGAAGGTCTAATTAGTTATGTATGTTACCCAAACTTCAAGAGGGCAATTTACCCAGTATTTAGGAAAAAGTTTTTTTAACACCACAGTAGTGGTAGTGGGCGGCAGTAGCTCAGTCCATAGGGACTTGGGTTGGGAACCGGAGGGTCGCCTGTTCAAGTCCCCGTCCGGACCAAAATATGGAGCGTGGACTGGTAGCTGGAGAGGTGCCAGATCACCTCCTGGGCACTGCCGAGGTGCCCCCGAGCAAGGCACCGAACCCCCCAACCACTTGGAGCGCCTGTCATGGGCAGCCCACTCTGACATCTCTCCACTTAGTGCATGTATAGGTCCAGTTTGTGCATGTGTGTGTTCGGACCTGTGTGTAATTGACAAACAGAGTGAAAAATTGAATTTCCCCTCGGGGATTAATAAAGTATATAAAATTAAAAAATTTAAATTAAATTAGTACATTTAAAATGTAGTACATAACATTTACAAAAAAGGACTACCCTCAAATGCCCCGCTCTCTTTGTAGATGG
>NW_026081325.1:10179-11458 GCF_006386435.1 Epinephelus moara | reverse complement strand
GTCTTTAGGGGCCGGATTGGAATTGGGCCTATGTCAGGCCTGATCAAACTGTATAGAGAAAGTGGGCGGAGCCTGTGGGTCAGATGTTTTTCTAGCCTACTTTAGTTGAAGCCACGCCCACTCCTGTGTTATCAAACAGGCTGTCAGACAATAAGCACCTCTGATTGGCTGCCAGCCTGCTGCTGCAAGTCGTACTGACAGCGTCACGCTGGCGCCCGATGAAACGTAGCAGCTTAACTTCACCAGGGGTCGGATTCACAAAGCGTCCTCGCACTAAGAGTTCCTCCTAGTGACAAAATTCTAAGAAAATTCTTAGAACTGTGACGTTTTCTTAGAATTTCCCCTAAAAGTTAAGGCTTAAAGTTAAGACTTACAGTTAAGACTTACAGTTCAGGCTTAAAGTTAAGGCTTAAAGTGAAGACTTAAAGATAAGGCTTAAAGTTAAGATTTACAGTTAAGACTTACAGTTAAGACTTACAGTTCAGGCTTAAAGTTAAGGCTTAAAGTTAAGACTTACAGTTCAGGCTTAAAGTTAAGGCTTAAAGTTAAGACTTACAGTTCAGGCTTAAAGTTAAGGCTTAAAGTGAAGACTTAAAGATAAGGCTTAAAGTTAAGACTTACAGTTAAGACTTACAGTTCAGGCTTAAAGTTAAGACTTAAAGTTAAGGCTTAAAGTTAAGGGGTGGTGATGGTAAAGATAAAAGTCGTCCACAGAGCGTGTCAGACCTGATAAGAGGAGACAAAGTGTTGGGAGCAGGAGGAGGAGTTTAAGAGTTTCTGAATCAGGAGGAGAAAATGGTGGAAACACAAAGAGGTCAGAGAAATATTCTCCAAACACTGGTAGACAGAGGAAATGAGACGCTGCAGATCAGATGATGTCATCAGGGATACACACACATTTCCCAGCTGACTCTGTAACGTCAGAAACAAAATGATGACATCATCACTGAGGTATGTGAGGTCAGAGCAGCAGTGATGAGTTGAGTCTGTCTCAACCCTCATGAGCTCACACTAACACTGACACTGTCACAGTCTGCAGTTCATCTCATGTCCACTGGGTGTCCTCACACCTTNACTGAGTGAGGTCAGAGCAGCAGTGATGAGTTGAGTCTGTCTCAACCTTCATCAGCAGTGATCACACTAACACTGACACTGTCACAGTCTGCAGTTCATCTCATGTCCACTGGGTGTCCTCACACCTTACAGGCTCACAGAGGGGCGTGTCTCTGACAACCAATCACATCACACCTAACAACAGGGTCGACCACACCTCCTCACT
>NW_026081325.1:5028-8850 GCF_006386435.1 Epinephelus moara | reverse complement strand
ATAGAACCTCTCTGTGCCTCAGTAGAACCTCTCTGGGCCTCAGTAGAACCTCTCTGTGCCTCCATAGAACCTCTCTGGGCCTCAGTAGAACCTCTCTGTGCCTCAGTAGAACCTCTCTGGGCCTCAGTAGAACCTCTCTGGGCCTCAGTAGAACCTCACGTCTCTAACCCGTGTGTCCCTCAGGTCACGGTCACAGCCACTCTCTGTTTAACGGCAGTGTGAATCATGGACACAGTCACGGAGGACACGACCACCAACACAAACACGCAGACTGGCAGAGTCACGGAGGACACGATGGACACGGACACAGTCACGGAGGACACGATGGACATGGACACAGTCATGGAGGACACGATGGACATGGACACAGTCATGGAGGACACGATGGACACGGACACAGTCATGGAGGACACGGGGGACATGGACACAGCCACGGCGGCCGTGATGAGTCACACTGTCAGGGTGAGAGTACTGAAACATGAAGACTCTACAGTCCTGTCTGTGTCCCAGTGTTCTTTGTCTCCATCATCAGTATGTTCTTTAACATGAGGTCAGGTGTCGTCATGACGATGTCATTGATTAACACTGCTCACTCTTTTCATTGATATATTTAAATGTTGATTTTTATCAGTAGAAAATACTTCATTTGTTTTAATGTGACTGTGATGTGTGAGTCAACTTTATGTTACTATGACGACAATCACATGTTCTCCTCATGTCGTACAGCTGCAGCCGCCGTGTGTTAGCTTTGATAAAAGACTGTCCTGTGTGTGTGTATGTGTGTGTTGTTCCAGATGAGCTGCACACTCCGGGGAAAGGATCCAGCAAACAGATCCTGCAGGGTGAGAACTGATTACAACTACACCTCATCAAATCACAACATCACAACAACACACCAACACAACAACACAACATCACAACAACAGACCAAAGGAATAATTGAGCTGAGTGACCTCAGACACGCAAGATGCTCTGTGAGTCGTCTGTTTGCTGATGCAGTGACATCATGTTCTAATGATCAATAATCACAGCTGATCAAAGTTTCATTTCATTTATTGTTTGTTTTTACAGGGACAGCACACAGTTAAAAGTAATTGCACCACAGTTAGCTAACAGCTAATTTACATCTGTTGTCAAGAAAATCATATACTTTCAGGATATTACAGTGATGATAATTACAGTGATGATAATCCTTTGGTTTTTATCTAGTACTTTTAGGATTAGTTTATAAAGTGAGTACATGGGCTTCAGTGTAGTCACACCGGCCTGTGACCAAGTTGTAAGTGCAGCTGCTCTGACCACCGGGGGGCGCTCACACAACATCATGTCCTCTCACATCCACCCATCTCCTCCTGTGACTTTCAGAATAAAATGATCAAAGTTTTTCTCCAGCAGTTTGTCCTCAGGTCACATGACTCCCAGTGAAACATCTGTCTGTGTGTTGTATGATGTGTGTGTTAAATATGACCTGTGTGTGTGTGTGTGTGTGTGTGTTACAGGCGTCCTGCTGCACATCATCGCCGACACTCTGGGCAGCGTGGGCGTGATCATCTCCGCTCTGCTGATGCAGAAATACGACCTGATGATCGCCGACCCCATCTGCTCCATGCTGATTGCCCTCCTCATCGGAGTCAGGTGAGTTCACGCTCTGTGTTTGTGGCTGTTCTCAGGCTCCGCCCACAGAGCCGCCACATCACGGAGAACACAGAAGAATCAGAGACATGAAACATGACGTGGTGACAGACAGCAGAATCACTGTGCGTGCGTGCGTGTTCAGCAGGAGTTGGAACAGGAAGCTGAACAATAGAATGAGGTCACTTCCTGTTTGCCTCCTGCTCTTCTCACTGAAAGTCTGAAACTGTTGAGGTTAATTTCCTGACGATAGTTCCACTGAGTTTCTCTGAAGAACCTTCAGACAGAACATCGTCACAGTCATCTCGCTGTGAGGAGATAACCCTCTTTAATGAACACTAAACATCCCAAAGAACTTCTTCCGTCACTGTTAGAACCTCGTGAACCCACAGAACTTCCTATCTGATCAGCAGAACATCTGAAAGGACCCATAGAACCTCCTCAGTGACCACTGCTACTGTCTAAAGGCCACAAAGAACATCTCAAAGAACCCATAGTATGTTTTTTATTGACCATTAGAACACGCTAAAGGATGGCCACCATAGCTGCCTAAAGAACCCAAAGAACCTCTTTAATTACCAGGAGAACCTCTCATAATGGCCCCTTCTCTAGAACTCCTTCACTGCACATCAGGAACTTCTAAAGAAACCTTTTAAAGGGCCCTGGAACCTCCTTAATGACCACTACATCCTCCACACTGACTGTCAGAACATTTCCAGTCATTATAACCTCCTGAGGAACTCACAGAACCTCCTCAGTGACACCTAGAACATCTTCAATGAGCACTAACTAACTCTGTGAAATAATCAGACATTATCAACTGTGAGGATTCTGAAGCTTTAAGATGTCAGAGTGTCCCTGAACACACCGTTGAGTTAACGTTCTCCGTATGACGTGGACAGACTTTTGAGAGAAACATAAACAGTGACTGATGGATTATCTCTCAGGTTTCTCTCCGTCTGCCTGGAAGGAAGGAGATCCATCTAGAACCTGATGAGGTATTTTGGAAAATGGTTTCCACTAATGTCAAGAATGTGCAATTAGCAGTTAATGTGCTCCAACATGCCAAACCACCGCTGTGGAACTGGAGTGGTGCTGGAGTCCGGCCTCTGCACGTCGGTCCTCTGGATGTAAATGCAGTGGTCAGATTTCCCAGAAGCCCCGGTGATAAATGGACGTGATGTGTGCTGATGTGGTTTGATAGGCTGGAAGTGAACGCAGCTGCAGATTTAAACCGTCAGCAGAGCAGAGCTGTGGTCAGCTGAGAGGCCTTCACTTAACCACAGGCATCAGATTACTGCAGCTGGAAACTGCTGAACTCCACTGAGAGTCTCCACCAGCCTGAGCTCAGACACAAATCTACACGTTCTGGATTCCTGATGAAGCAGCAGTCGCTCACTGTGTCTCAAACTGTAGCAACAGAGCAGTGTTTATGTGTTCATTACAGAAGGTATTTTTAGTTATCATAGTAACTGAAGCAGTTCCTGATGTTTTACATGTAACAGCAGCTGAATATAATCGTACGTGTTTGTTGTTGTACCTGAAGTAGTTTTAAAGTGACGGCAGTGCGTTTGGTTTTTGTAAGTATCCAGGGGTACGTCCCAAGTCCCTTAAAATTACTGCTAACCACCTAACCTAGCCACCTAACCTAACTGTTTAGTCCCTCCCACTTAGGAAAACATGCAAGGAGTCAGGAGTCAGGAGTCAGGAGTCAGGAGTGAGGAGCGAGGATTGCTGATAAGAGACATGAGACGGCCTTACTCTGAAGCGTCACGTAAAGCGACGTCCTTTTCTGATGACGGCGGCACCGCTGGATCTGCTGCACAACGGAGCCAGCGTTTGGCGTACATCCCAAGTCACATTATATTCGCTGATCAAAGCCATAACCCCCCCCCCCCCCCCCAGCCATCATGACTCTGGTCACACACTTTTGCATGTATTACCATTGTTAGTGAGTCATTTGCCGAAGTTTGTAGCAATTACAGAACGGACTGTAGCCCTGCCACTGTCACTGTGATGAGCATCATTATCATTATCATCACTATTATTAAATCCACTCGCCATCATTCAACAAGTCAGCTGCTGAGTGAATTAGACATCAGACCTGTCAGTCTGCCTCAATCAATCAATTTTATTTATAAAGCCCAATATCACAAATCACAATTTGCCTCACAGGGCTTTACAGCATAC
>NW_026081325.1:0-4992 GCF_006386435.1 Epinephelus moara | reverse complement strand
AGAGAGAGAGATGCAGGACAGACGGTAATGACAGTAGCTTACAACAACTTTAATTAAAGTAATAATATTAATTAATATTACCTACAGGCTATTAAACATTATTCCACTCACATGACATGCAGGACAATTAATGATGGGCAAATGTGTTTGTGTGTGTGTGCGCGTGGTGTTATATCAACACGTGTGGTTCTGGACATGAGCAGCTGCACATTTAACAGCCACGCATCACCGACAGTCCGCTGAACAACGCAACGGGTTGTGAATGAAATAAACTTTTAATTACAACATGACAGTCTTGCAGGAAATCTCATCAACGTTACTCTTTGTAGTCACGTAGGCATGTGAATTACAGCGTGTCATTGCAAAGAATGCATGTAACGGGTACACTTGAGCTGTTTCTCCGCCATCTTGTTCAAATGAGCCAGACGTAGGGGGCAGGTTTTTATACGTCATGGCCTCAAGCTGAAAAGACTTCCTGTTAGGAACCTCTCGTGTTACCTTACTCATCGCACCTAACAGATCCCTCCTAACGCTAACTCCTTACTGGCAGCAATAAGAGACACGAGACGGCCTTAAAGATGGCGGAGCTCGAACAACTTCCAGTTCAAGTAAGGAGTTAGGAGTTAGCAGTATAAAATAAGAGACTTGGGACGTACCCCAGGTTGTGATGTCAGTGAGGGGTGGAGCCTCTGAATCAGCTGTTGGTGTTCACACATGCTCAGTGCGTTGTCTCTGTGACCTCTGACCCTCAGCGTGGTGCCGTTACTGAAGGAGTCCATCGGGATTCTGATGCAGAGAACGCCTCCGTCACTGGACCACGCCCTCCCAGAGTGCTACCAGAGAGTGAGTACAGGCCACGCCCAGCAAGTTAAACCACACCCACAAACCACCCAGAGCACCTGGTCTGTTTTCATTGTACAGCAGGGACGCATCTAATTCCTGGTTTATTGTGTTGTGTTCAGGTGCAGCAGCTGCAGGGCGTCTACAACCTGCAGGAGCCTCATTTCTGGACTCTGTGTACGGACGTTTACATCGGAACGCTGAAGCTGCTGGTTGCCCCTGACGCCGACACCCGCTGGATCCTCAGCCAGACGCACCACATCTTCACACAGGTACCTGAACGCACCACATCTTCACACCGGTACCTGAACGCACTACATAATTAGACAGGTCCCTGAACACACCACATCTTCACACAGGTACCTGAATGCACTACATGATTAGACAGGTCCCTGAACACACCACATCTTCACACAGGTACCTGAATGCACTACATAATTAGACAGGTCCCTGAACTCACCACATCTTCACACAGGTACCTGAATGCACTACATAATTAGACAGGTCCCTGAACACACCACATCTTCACACAGGTACCTGAACTCACCACATCTTCACACAGGTACCTGAACTCACCACATCTTCACACAGGTACCTGAATGCACTACATAATTAGACAGGTACCTGAACGCACCACATCTTCACTCAGGTACCCTGAATGCACCACATCTTCACTTAGTTACCTGAACGCAGCACATCTTCACACTGGTACCTGAACGCAGCATATCTTCACACTGGTACCCTGAACGCAGCACATCTTCACTCAGGTACCCTGAACGCAGCACATCTTCACACTGGTACCCTGAACGCAGCACATCTTCACACTGGTACCTGAACATGATGGTGGTGGTTTTATTGACCTGCNATAAGTAAAATAAATATTAAAGTAGACATTAAAATAAAATAAAATAAAATATTAAAGTAGACATTAGAATAAAATAGAATATTAAAGTAGACAATAAAGTAAAATAAATAATAAAAATAGTAAAGTAGACAATAAAGTAAAATAAATAATAAAAATAGTAAAGTAGACAATCTGAAATATATACAATATACAATGAAATGGTTGTAGCGTTATAAAGTCACTCTGCAGTGTTATTATTAGTATTTGTGGTATTTGTAGTTTTAACTGTGTTGACTGTGTGCGCAGGCTGGAGTTCGACAGCTGTATGTTCAGATCGACACGGCCGCCATGTAGAAGCTCCTGCTCCTCTGAACACCTGGGACCAATCTCTGACCCCGCCCCCTCCCACACAGTCACTGGACAGACTGAGACCAGCGGGGGGAGGGGAACTAGACTGATCTCCCATGATGCTCCAGCCCAACTCAAACACCCCCCCCCCCCTTTTTTTTAAATCGTACCTGTCCGTGACGACGGGCACCGTGATGACCCCCCCTTCCGCACTTTGTAGACTGGAGCAAAGCATTCTGGGTAAGTGCCTTCATCATGAATCAGAGACAATCTGAGAGCCCGTTTCCTGTCTGGACGGCCCCCCTGCCCAACCCCTCTCTGACATCACTGCTGGGACCAGACTGCTGCCAGCTGATTGGTCTGTGAGTGTGTGATGTCACTCTGTGTTCTTAACGTGCCAATCCATGTGACCAAACCATGTGACCAGTCGGTGGGTTTCAGTCTTTTTCAACTGTAATAAATAATTCTGTTTCTCTGATTATTGATCTAAATCTTTATTGATGACATCACAGAGTACAAACAGATGACCTCATTAATTAATGACACAATAAAAAGACTGAATCTCATTTGTTTTTAACAGTTCAGAGGAGGATTATGGGTCATTCATGTTTTTATATTATTTTGATGATCAATAAACGTCTTCTGTATGTGTGTGAGAGCTTGTATTGCTGTCTTTGTGAGGACCACAGCTGTAAACCATCATAGTGAGGACATTTCTCCATTGTGGGGACATCCTGGCCTCTCCTCTCTCACTCGTATCTGTCTGAAGATTCAGACTTTTTCTCAAAGGTCAGATTAAATCAGGTCAAGTTTTGAGTTAGGGTCCTAGTAATACACCATGTCAATGACGGTCCCCACAAGAACAGTAAGACGAGTGTGTGTGTTAGGAGCAGAAGGTGGAGCTGTCGATCATGTGCAGGTGTTGCAGTGCGTTTGATTCTTCGTTCACTCGCAGCATGTCCACCTCCAGCGGGTGGAGGTGACCGGTGACGACCAGCGAATGGAGGGGACCGCCGAGGTCACACGACACCAGCTGACGTAACGTCGCTGCACGGATGGTCTGGTCATTGGCGCCAAGTCGGGCCACGCCCACACACACCGTGTCTTCCGTCATACCTGGGGGAACAATATTTGTCAGCTCTGTCATATTTTAGCATGCTATCACACATTAGCAATGACGAACATGTTGGCATGCTAACAAATGTTAGAATTCACAAGCATGCTAACATGCTAATTTACATCAGTGAGTGACATATTACAAAGTAACATCCGTTTGCACAAGGTCATATTTCATCTTACAGTCATTAACATTTACCAACTAACACGTTAGCTTGCTAACAGCTTATAACAGTGAGTTAAATACAGCAGAGTAACCCTGGGTAGCACAGGGTCATATTTTAGTTTACTCACAGTCATTAGCATTAACTAACATGTTAGCATGCTAATAGAAGTTAACGAGCAGATTGACAGAAATTAACGATGATGTGATGTTGGAGTCACTTCAGTGCTGAGCTCTGTTAGCTTCCTGTGCTAACAGGATGATAACGCATCAGCTGGTTAGCCAAAATGATTTTTTTTATTAGCGTATCAACGTAATCGATTTTATTTATGACGTTAATGTTTCCTAAAATGTATCTTCTTGTGTTTTACAAGTTTTTCCTCAAAATATGTGTTGATGAGTTCAATGTTGGAATATTTTTTGTACATTTTTCTACTTTTTTCTTAATATATTTGACTTTTTTGATGATTCACAATTTTATAATTTTTCACTTTGTTTTAGTTTTTGTTGAACTTTAATGATGATTTTACTCGTACACTTAACGACCTCATCCTATAAAATAGCTTCAAAAAATGAAAATAACTATTCTAATTTTTTTTCTTAAAATATTATCACTTTTTTATTTACAAATTATTTGGGCCTTTTTTCTTTTCCTTGCATATTCCTTTTTTCCAACAGTTGCTCTTTATCTTTAGCTCAGTTATGGTTCTGTGTGTGTGTGAGTGACTCTTGAGCCAATCAGATGGCAGATGACGAGCTGACACTCACCTAGCTCCTCCCCCTCCTCCTCCCTCCTCCTCTGTATGATCTGGATCAGCTGATCTGCAGCCTGACTGACCGTCATGAAGCGAGGAGGCTCATAGATCTTCTTCCCCCTGGAATCAATCAATCAATCAATCAATCAATCAATCAATCACCTGATGACAATGTTTGGACTTGTTAAAGATAAAGTGAAGCATTAAGGTTAGTGAGCGCCTGTCAGACTGAACTCAGGGCTGAGACACTGACGTGGGGACAAACATGGTTTAAATCAGCAGCTCAGACATCAGCAGTTCCTGCAACATCAACCTGCCGCCGACGCACATGCTCACTAAGGTCCACCTCACACGCTTAGAAAATACCAGCTGGATGACATCATCATGACATCATCAGCCTGAGAAGCTGAAACCACAGAGAGGATGAGCTGGGTCTCACCTCATCATGTTCTCGACGCTCTGCTCTTTGACTTTAATATCTGTCAATAAAGAAACAATAAACACAATAATCACACAATAAACACACATTAAACACACAATAAACACACACTACATTCAGTTTGTTTCTTTTAGTTTAACTACATTTAATATTGTATGAGGAGCTGGTTTTGACAAGCTGCTGAAGACACCTCAGAGGACGGGTTTCACCTCCATCACTGTTCAGAGTCAAACGACATCATGCTGCATCATGTCACTTGTAATAACAGATGAAGGGAAATAAAATGTAATAAAAAACATTTTGAAAATCAGTGAATCATCTCTGATGTTTCTACTTTTTTATTTCTGAACCAAACATGAACTGCACCATGAAACACCCTGTCAAGGCAGCTTTCAACTTTATGAACTGTTACATAGCGACATGCTACACTACGACGTTTTTTCACGATTTTTGACGACATGCTATACTATGACGTTCTTTCACGGTT
>NW_026081324.1:0-1326 GCF_006386435.1 Epinephelus moara | reverse complement strand
GTCACTATAGAGACACAGTAGAGACACAGCAGAGACACAGTAGAGACACAGCAGAGTCACTATAGAGACACAGCAGAGACACAGCAGTCACAGTAGAGACACAGTAGATACACAGCAAAGACACAGCAGTCACTATAGAGACACAGTAGAGACACAATAGAGACACAGCAGAGTCACTATAGAGACACAGTAGAGACAGCAGTCACAGTAGAGACACAGTAGAGACACAGCAGAGTCACTATAGAGACACAGCAGAGTCACTATAGAGACACAATAGAGACACAGCAGAGACACAGTAGAGACACAGCAGAGTCACAATAGAGACACAGTAGAGACACAATAGAGACACAGCAGAGACACAGTAGAGACACAGCAGAGTCACTATAGAGACACAGTAGAGACACAGCAGAGACACAGCAGTCACAGTAGAGACACAGTAGAGACACAGCAAAGACACAGCAGAGTCACTATAGAGACACAGTAGAGACACAATAGAGACACAGCAGAGACACAGTAGAGACACAGCAGAGTCACTATAGAGACACAGCAGAGTCACTATAGAGACACAATAGAGACACAGCAGAGACACAGTAGAGACACAGCAGAGTCACTATAGAGACACAGTAGAGACACAGCAGAGTCACTATAGAGACACAGTAGAGACACAATAGAGACACAGCAGAGACACAGTAGAGACACAGCAGATTCACTATAGAGACACAGTAGAGACACAGCAGAGACACAGCAGTCACAGTAGAGACACAGTAGAGACACAGCAAAGACACAGCAGAGTCACTATAGAGACACAGTAGAGACACAATAGAGACACAGCAGAGACACAGTAGAGACACAGCAGAGTCACTATAGAGACACAGTAGAGACACAGCAGAGTCACTATAGAGACACAGTAGAGACACAGCATAGTCACTATAGAGACACAGTAGAGACACAATAGAGACACAGCAGAGACACAGCAGAGTCACTATAGAGACAGCAGAGTCACTATAGAGACACAATAGAGAGACAGCAGAGACACAGTAGAGACACAGCAGATTCACTATAGAGACACAATAGAGACACAGCAGAGACACAGTAGAGACACAGCAGATTCACTATAGAGACACAGCAGAGACACAGTAGAGACACAGCAGAGTCACTATAGAGACACAGTAGACACAGCAGAGACACAGTAGAGACACAGCAGAGTCACTATAGAGACAGCAGAGTCACTATAGAGACACAGCAGAGACACAATAGAGACACAGTAGAGACACAGCAGAGACACAGTAGAGACAGCAGAGTCACTATAGAGACAGCAGAGTCACT
>NW_026081323.1:1698-4919 GCF_006386435.1 Epinephelus moara | reverse complement strand
AGTTATGGGAATCTTGCATCTTTTGACATTTTCAATCCTTAAATTTTCCAAACCTAAACCCTCCAATCTATTTTAAGACTTTGCCAAACTCACATATAACCTGCTCAGTTTGGGCTGTTGCACAACACACAATACCAAGGGGTATCTTTGTTTGGTATTTGTTCTGCTGTCATTCCTAGGCACTGTGTGTGAAACCCTCTTGTACAAGTTCCACACTGAATCTGGGGGATAAACATGTAAAACAGAAACATGTTCCTTTTTGGAAAGCTGTAATATAATATTTTATCACTTTAATGGTATCCCTGAAATTTCACTCTGTATTATCAACACATTATCCACTGTTCAGATTATCTATTTGATTTTTTTTTTCAGTTTATAGAGACAAAACATAACAGATACAAAAACAGACAAGCGACAAGCAAGCAGACAAGACAGAATCACACACAGAATAAACAGGGGGGAGGGGGGACAGTACATGATACTCCGAGGCAATGTCAGGGTAGAGAGTCACACAAACTCAACAAGTGATGAATGTAGAATAAATAAGAAGAACAACAAGGTGTAAGTTCATATGTCTAGAAGGACAAAAAATAAATAAGTAGCCTACATTTGCATGCTCTCATTTCCTCAAGAGGGAACATAATTCATATATGAAATAAATTATATAAATATACCGACTATCAATATCTAATTCAAATATCTCCTAATAATATCCCATTGTCCACTAAGACCCCTATCGAAATCTTTCAGAAAACTGGCCGCTCTCTCCATGTTAAGGAGGTCTAAGTATTCCTCGAGCCATATCTCCTTTGAGAAACAGGCCGGCTTTCGTTCTTTCCAATTGCAAAGAATTAACCTTTTAACTGAAAGGCAGCCTAACGCCCATAGGCGACTGATAATGGGGCTGGTTATTTTGTCAGGCTTACATCCCAAAATACATACTGTGGGAGACAGGGTGAAGGATCTCTGTCATAATTGCATGCATCTCTGACCATAAAGTTTGGACAGCTGGGCATTCCCACAAGAGATGAAATAATGAGCCACAGACGCCACAATTATGCCAGCACAAATCATCAACATTTTCAGACATCTTTGCAAGTCTGACGGGAGTAATATAGGCTCTGCATAAAATCTTATACTGAATCATCTTGTATCTTACACATTTAGACAAATGTATACCAGAATTCCAAATAAGGGTCCACTGTGCAACTGAAAGAGATAATTTAAGGTCACCCTCCCATGCCTCTTGAGTGGAGATATACAACTTATAACAATCAGATGACAAAAATTTATAAATACAAGAGACAGAACGTCTTGACCCGGTAGCTCTCACAAAAACTTCATCCTGTTCTTGGCAAGAGGCAGGCTCTGTCCCCTCAGTGTACTTTTTTTTTTCAAAATGGAAGATAACTGAGCATATGTCAAAAAGAACGTATCTGATAGGCCAAATCTTTCCTTAATCAATTCATAGGGTAAAATCTTACCATCATAAATCTGTCCGATTGTATTAATGCCATATGTCATCAATTGTTTGCTACTGAGCGTGCCTCTTCCAGACATAAGAGCAGGATTGTTCCAAATAAGGCACGAGGGAAGACATAGTCCACTATTAATATTAAACCTTTTATGTAAAATTCTAGCAATGGAACATGAAAAACTGATAATAAAATTTTCCAAGGCGACATGGGGGTTTGGGGTAGTACCATAACGAAGCTAAGGATCTACCTTTATATTGAGCTAGTACCGATTCCTCAAGCTGTTCCCAACTGCCCACCTGATAGTGATCCTTGTATGCCCATGAGAGTGGATACCGTGTGTTATATGAAATATAGTAATTGAATAAATCTGGAACACCTAGTCCACCTTTGGATCTGGGGATGCATAACTTTTTGTATGAAATTCTAGGTTTATTTTCACACCATAAAAACTTAATGAAAAGGGAACGTATTTCTTTAAACCAAGAGTCAGGAAACTTAAGAGGAATATAAGAAATTATATACGTAAGTCTAGGCAATACATTCATTTTCAAAAGTTCGGCTCTGCCCCATAAAGAAAGTGGTAAGCTGGACCATCTCTCAAGGTCATCTTTTACTGCACACAGGATAGATGGGCCATTCAAAGTAAATATTTCTGTCACTGGGGCTTTAATAATAATTCCTAAATATTTTATTCCCTTTTTATTGCCACAAAAACGGTGTATCCCCAAGATCAGACTTGAATGTGTTAGAATTAAGAGGCATCGCCTCACTTTTTTTCCAAGTAATTTTGTACCCTGAAAAACCTCCGAAGGTATTAACTAAATTTAAAACTGTTCACTGTTCAGATTATCTATTGATGTTTGAGAAGAGCAAAACATTAAGTCTCATCCAAACATCATCAACAGCTGTTTTGGGTAGGTCCTCATTTCCGCAGAAGGAACACAACTCATCCTTGGAAACTGGAAAATAAAAAAAACAAAACAAAACCAAGTAAATTGCTGTTTAATTTGTAAGGAGCGTTTAACATATTCCTTCAATATTTTTTAAAAGGTACCCGATCCTTTAAGAATTTCTTTTGCCATCTCTCTTCGTAGATTTTGAAGACCTTTTTTCGATGAATCACTGTGAAATGTCTGTGGAATGTTTGGAAGTTCCACCACCATCATTTTGGCCATCTGTAGCTATGGAGGACAAAAACCAGTGTACTGTGTATGACCTTACAAAGTAAAGCAATGTGTTTTTTAAAAACATGTTGCATGACAAAGATCCCACAACTGGTGTCATCTTTCTGGAAGGTGTGAGTTATCTTGCCAGGCTTTCACTTGATGTTAACCAAGTCTTCCTTCCTAGGTCTATTCTGGCGCATCTTGAAATACTGCCTAAAGTACAAAAGGAAAATCAGTTTTGTTTTACATTTGTGTTTACTCAGTGGCTTTTTCTAAATGTGTCTTTACCATGTTTATTTTCCATAATCTATTTCATATTACCCAAATCTGTAGCCTGCATTTCTGGAGTCCTCATCTTCATTTGACCCTTGCAGAGGATCAACCACAAAAATTTGGTTTGAAAGGGCATGAAAATACTGTTTGGAAAAAGTTATATATTATTAAACCGTAGAGCTACATGTGTTGCTGTGTACTTACCACTAACTTCCAGTGCACATTTCTCATATTGACAAATTCAGTGATTCCATCATAGTCATCAAATGCAACCTGATAAAATGTGTAAGTGGAATAAGAACAG
>NW_026081323.1:0-1662 GCF_006386435.1 Epinephelus moara | reverse complement strand
TCTAAGGATCATTTGACATAAATCTGGTACAACATTTTCAATGAGAAAATGACCTCGCCTATGATGAGTTCATCAGGCCTCAAACTCTGAAATTCGATGTACCGCAGGGTGAAATTCAGCTTCTGGTTAGCTTGTTTTAAGACAGCAACAACAACTTCAGCTGGTTTGTATGTCCACAGGAAATCAACCTGTAAGGATATGAATAATAAGACTGTTAACACGTCCTTTTGCAAACTCATTAAATTGTAAATATTTCAATACTCTGTCTGCACATGCAGCTTTCCTGGTACAGAAAGCTCCTATTAAACAAGTCTATCTTATTTTGTCTTCTTGAATATTTCCGACATTATTGAAATTGTTGTGTTTTGTGATTTGATAAGCATCTTCAGGAAGAGTAGAACTGTGTGGTGGCTAAACACAACTTGGATGTGAATACAGCTGGCTGATGCGAAATGTTTCTTAATGATTCCTTAATTTTTTCTATTGCTTTGGAAAGTATTTCGTGGTTTCAGGTTCCACAAATCACAATGACTTGTTAATCAAGTTAGACTATGTATTTTATTTTAGTGATCAGGAAAAAATACCTCTGGTGCAGGCTTGGAGCCTTTACTTGTTGGATCATTGCTGCTGTGCTTCTTATTTTTGCTCTTCTGGAGATCTTTGCCAGTTTTTTGGAGTAGACTTAGCTCTTTTTGGAACTGGAACAGTTTTTGTGTAAAATTTGGAGCTGGCAGTGTGCGACTTTGCACCTTCCCTCTTTGCCCAACTATCCAGAGACTGTGTGATGTCTTTTGACAGCATAGGTTGAAGTAGTAGTCACCAGATAATGCCATTATCTGGTGACTTTTAGTGTCTTTTGTAGCTAGTGCTAGCTACTTTCATTGGAAAAGACTTGGCAGCACTGATCGATACAGTGGCTGAGGCCTGAGCTGCTGACCACTCTCCTCCTGGGAAAGCACTGTCCTCATGCCAAGGGGTGATGGGGTCCACGGGCTAATTGTCTCATTTTTTGTCTGATGAACACTAAATCCATCAAATTCAGTGCCCTTTAATGCTGAAAAAGAACATCCTAAATTTAGAGAAAACATTGAGGTAAAATAAGTATGGTAATATTGTAGCTTTAGCTCTGTAATGCTAGCTAGTGTTAGCTTTTTTTTGCTAGCTAATGTAGCAACATACAGTGATGAAGTGGATCCATTTAATCCAGACTCCAGGGTTAATCTTGCTGGCAATTTGGCTAGCTTGCCATTTGCAAAATATTAAGTAGGCTATAGGAACATTGCAGCTAGTAATCTTATTTTAAAAATGCTACTCCAGCATTTTTTCAGCAGGATGCCACTCAACTGTGGTTAGTCTCATGTTTGCTAGTTTCTTTCTTGGCTTATGACCCAGGTGCTTGCTCACTAGATGCTAACTGACATTCACTTAATGGCCTCAGAGAGGTGCCACTAATAAGGTTTTCATAGCCTACAGAACCTTTAAGATTTCAGATACATACTATCAGATTCAGTAGAAACTTTGTTTTTCAGTCTTAAATAATCCATCCTGTTCATTTAAAAACCAATTGTAGGCTGACCAAACGTCCTCTTTTCCCCAGACATGTCCACTTTTCACGTCCCGTCCGGGGCGTCCGGGGGGTTTTTTAAACAGATGATAATGTCC
>NW_026081322.1:0-1499 GCF_006386435.1 Epinephelus moara | reverse complement strand
TACTGTGGAATTTTTTTGACATCCTATAGTGTGATTTTTTTTTTGACATGCTATACTATGATATTTTTTTGACATATTATACAATGACGTTTTTTGACATACTAAACTATGACGTTTTTATAACACACTATACGATGACATTTTTTGACACACTATACTATGGAAGTTTTTGACATACTATACTATGACATTTTTATAACATACTGTACTATGACATTTTTTGACATACTATACTGACATTTTTATAACATACTATTCTATGACATTTTTTGTGACACTATACTATGACTTTTTGACATACTGTCCTATGAATGTTTTGACATTCTATACTATAACATTTTTTGACATACTATACTATGACATTTTTGACATACTGTACCATGACATTTTCATAACATACTATACTATGACATTTTTTGACATACTATACTATGATATTTTTTTGACATACTATACGATGACTTTTTGACATACTATACTATGGAATTTTTTGACATACTATACTATGATATTTTTTGACATGCTATACTATGACATTTTTATAACATACTATACTATGACATTTTTTTACATGCTATACTATGATATTTTTTTGACATATTATACAATGACTTTTTGACATACTATACNGCTATACTATGACATTTTTATAACATACTATACTATGACATTTTTTGACATGCTTTTCTATGATATTTTTTTGACATATTATACAATGACTTTTTGACATACTATACTCTGGAATTTTTTGACATACTATACTATGATATTTTTTGACATACTATACTATGACATTTTTCATGACATCCTATACTATGACATTTTTAATAACATACTATACTATGGAATTTTTTTGACATACTATAAAATGGAATTTTTTGACATACTATTCTATGACATGTTAATACATACTATACTGTGGAATTTTTTGACACACTATACTATGGAAGTTTTTGACATACTATACTATGACATTTTTATAACGTACTAAACTGTGACATGTTTTTGACATACTATCCTATGACATTTTTTGACATACTATACTGACATTTCTATAATATACTATCCTATGACATTTTTTGTGACACTATCCTATGACTTTTTTGACATACTGTCCTATGAATGTTTTGACATACTATACTGACATTTTTGACATACTATACTATGACATTTTTTGACACACTATACTATGAATTTTTATAACATACTATACTATATTTTTTTGACATACTATACTATGCCATTTTTACAACATACTATACTATGACATTTTTTTTGACATACTATACTATGAATATTTTTGACATACTATATTATGACATTTTTTGACATACTATACTATGACATTTTTCATGACATACTATACTATGACATTTTCAATAACATACTATACTATGGAATTTTTATAACATACTATACTATGACATTTTTTGACAAACTTTACTGTGACTTTTTTGACATACTATACTATGACATTTTTCATGACATACTATACTATG
>NW_026081321.1:0-1054 GCF_006386435.1 Epinephelus moara | reverse complement strand
ATTTCATGATTTTGCACGACATGCTATACTATGATGTTATTTCATGATTTTGCACGACATGCTATACTATGATTTTTTTCATGATTTTGGACGACATGCTATCCTATGACTTTTTTTCATGATTGTGGACCACATGTTATCTTATGACGTTTTTTGCATGATTTTGGACGACATGCTACACTATGACATATTTCATGATTTTTGACGACATGCTATACTATGACTATTTTCATGATTTTGGACGACATGCTATACTTTTACATTTTTGATGATTTTGGACGACATTCTATACTATGACATTTTTTCATGATTATAGACGACATGCTATACTATGACGCTTTTTTCATGATTTTGGACCACATGCTATACTATGACGTTTTTTCATGATTTTGGACAACATGCTATACTATGATGTTATTTCATGATTTTGGACGACATGCTATACTATAAGGTTTTTTCATGATTTTGGATGACATGCTATACTATAACGTTTTTTTCATGATTTTGGACGATATGCTACACTATAACATATTTCATGATTTTGGATGACATGCAATACTATGACGCTTTTTTCATGATTTTTGACGACATGCTATACTATGACGCTTTTTCATGATTTTGCACAACATGCTATACTATGACGCTTTTTCATGATTTTGGATGACATGCTATATTATGACTTTTTTCATGATTTTGCACGACATGCTATACTATGACTTTTTTCATGATTTTGGACGTCATGCTATCCTATGACTTTTTTTCATGATTTTGGACCACATGCTATACTATGACGTTTTTTCATGATTTTGGACGACATGCTATACTATGATGTTATTTCATGATTTTTGACAACATGCTATACTGTGACTTTTTTCATGATTTTGGACGACATGCTTTAGTATGATGTTATTTCATGATTTTGGACGACATGCTATACTATAAGGTTTTTTCATGATTTTGGACGACATGCTATACTATAACTTTTTTCATGATTTTGGACGACATGCTATACTATGACGCTTTTTGCATGATTTTGGACGACATGCTACACTAT
>NW_026081320.1:1666-2434 GCF_006386435.1 Epinephelus moara | reverse complement strand
GCCTCTACTTTTAAATGTCACCTGATGACACCAGCAAAGAGGCCCAATGCCATCTCCAGGTTCTTCTCCAGGGTGGGCAAAGTGATCTCACAGCCCTTCACTGCACATCAGCCACATTTAGGTGACTGATTTAGGTCATCTGTGTCACACACACATGCACATTATTGTTATTCTTTTTATCATCAACCATGATTATCAACCTCTGATATCATAAACTTTCATCAATCATGTGTTATCATTGTATTTCTATTTATTTATTTATTGCTGCTATTTATTTATTTATTTATCATCAATCATACGTTATCATTGTATTTCTATTTATTTATTGCTGCTATTCATCATCAATCATTATCATTGTATTTCTATTTATTTATTTATTTATTTATTGCTGCTAATTGAGAGCTCTGTAACATTACTATGAAGTGAACAGGCCATAGTCTTCACAGAGATTTTTGAAAGGGCTTGTCATGACACTAAAGCCCTGATGCAGTCAGTCCAAAGGTGGGAGGCTGAGGAGGCTGAGGAATGCTCTCAGTCGGAGGTTGAAGGTGAGTGCTCAGCAGTTTGTCCCACCCAACAAAAGGTGAAGGCAGAGCTGAGAGACTTTTTTGACCTCCGGCGAGAGTTTGCTGAGGATAGAGGAGAAACACATGTTATACCTGCACCTGTGTTATGTGTTATCATTGTATTTGTATTTATTTATTGCTGCTATTTATTTATTTATCATCAATCATTATCATTGTATTTGTATTTATTTATTGCTGCTAT
>NW_026081320.1:0-1613 GCF_006386435.1 Epinephelus moara | reverse complement strand
TTATTTATCATCAGTCGTTATCATTGTATTTGCATACACATGAAGCCTGCATTCAAGTGCTCCTGGGAGCGCTGTTTTGGAACAAGACCCAGGGATAAGATCTGCTCCAGTAGGACCAAGGCTGCTGAGACAGCAGACCTGACCTCTGATCCTCTGGAGTTTGTTGAGGATTTGGGACAGGACTTGGCTTCATCTGCCTGCATGTCACAGGAGGCGGTGTCTCCCACTGTCTCAGTCGCCTCCAGTGAGGACATCAGGTCTGCTGAGAGCGCAGACCTGACCGCTGTCCCTCTGGAAAGCATGGCTATGGCAGATGAAATTGTCATGCCAGAAGATTGCATGGAGACACCAACAGAGAGCAGCCTTCTATCAGACATAGACTCGACTCCAGCACCATTTGGAGCAGAAAATATCGATGGCAGTTTTATGGTGACATTTGAAGCTGCCCAGGAACTATTGGGCAATGAGGTCATTGACATCAGAGACCCTTTTTGACCTGATGTTAACTGTCACCTCCCTGGAGAGTGAAAGGGACATCAGTGAGTCCAATACTCCAGCAGTCTGGGCACAGAAAAGGGAACAGGCTCGGAGAGACAGTGAGTCAGTGTCACAAACGCCTGCACTCATAGTGTCTGAGGAGACAGCTGCTGAACCTGACCAGGATTCATCTGCACAGACAAACATCAACAAATTGTCTGTCAGGGTCCTTGTACAGAAGCTGGTTTCAAGGACCTTTAAGAAAGCAAGGATGGACACCAACCCACGTCTCATAGCTGACCGCCTGTTTGACAACACATGGGCTGAAATTGAGGGAGAAGATTTTGAAATTCTCCCAGAAACGTTCAAAAGTCTTGACAAGGGCATTTTTAAGGACCTTTGCCAACACTGGGGCAGTGCACAGATGGTGCTGGTTTCAACGAATCAGGATGAACCCAAGGTTGACAACTACATCGCCTCTACTTTTAAACGTAACCTGATGACACCAGCAAAGAGGCCCAATGCCATCTCCAGGTTCTTCTCCAGTGTGGGCAAAGTGATCTCAAAGCCCTTCACTGCACATCAGTCACATTTAGGTGACTGATTTAGGTCATCTGTGTCACACACACATGCACATTATTGTTATTCTTTTTATCATCAACCATGATTATCAATCTCAGATATCATAAACTTTCATCAATCATGTGTTATCATTGTATTTCTATTTATTTATTGCTGCTATTTATTCATCATCAATCATTATCATTGTATTTCTATTTAGTCTGGGCACAGAAAAGAAAACAGGCTCAGAGCAACAGTGAGTCAGTGTCACAAACACCTGCACTCATAGTGTCTGAGGAGACAGCTGCTGAACCTGAACAGGATTCATCTGCACAGAGAGACAACAAGAAATTGTCTGTCAGGGTCCTTGTACAGAAACTGGTTTCAAGGACCTTTAAGAAAGCAGGGATGGACACCAACCCACGTCTCATAGCTGACCGCCTGTTTGACAAGATATGGGCTGAAATTGAGGGAGAAGATTTTGAAAGAAACGTTCAAAAGTCTTGACAAGGACGTTTTTAAGGACCTTTGCCAACACGTAACGTAACAGGGTTAACAAAAGTATGGTTTTGCGA
>NW_026081319.1:0-1065 GCF_006386435.1 Epinephelus moara | reverse complement strand
GGGGATACGAGCGGTTAGCAAGCACTGCCTACATAGCCCTATCATCCCAGACGGGTCGGGCCGGCCCGACAAACCCGACCGGACCCGTGGGTTCGGTCCGGGTTCGGGCCGAAAAAATAGCCTATGCAAATGACTCGGGCCGGGTCGGACCTCGGGCTTCCTCTGGGCTTAAAAACCTGCAGTGTCGGGTTGTAATTTTCAGGTCCATTGAGAACTCTAGTTTGTGTTTTTGGATGTGTTCAGGGCACACAGAACATTAAAGGTAGCCTATCAGCAATGTTACAACATACGCATAAATCATTAATCTGCTTTATCAATTAAAAATAAAATCCATACTGGCTGATCAGCAAAACGCACAAATTTCTTTATTGCAAAAGAAAACATAGCCTAGGCCTATTTCAAGAGAGAGCCTGTGTTCAAAGTTAAAAAGAACAACAGCTGTTTTCCTGTTCTGTTTCTACATTAATATATAGCCATTTTTACCAGGTCAAGAAAAATACATTAAAGTGAGTAATTCATTTAGGCTAGTGTGTGTGTGTGTGGCGCTTTTGTTATGTTGATTTTTATATTGTAGCCTATTTGTGTTCTAACACTGTGAATGCTTTGCAAAAGTGCTATACCGTTTATCATTGTTGCTGTTATTGTTATTATTAGCTGACAAGGCCAGTGTCAGTGGTGGAGTTGATGCAGAGGGACAGGATAATGCCAGTCATAGGAGTGAGGAGGAGGAAGAGACAGATGAGGAGGGACAGAAGGAGGAGGAGGAGGAGATGGAAGAGGAGGTGGAGGAGAAGAAGGAGGAAGAGGAGGAGGAGAAGGAGGAAAGTGGAGCAGGAACCACCAAAAAAACAGTGCCAGGTGCAGTGTGTAGAACTGGGTTGGCAATGGGCCTAGGTCTTTGCATAGAATTATATTATATTCAATACACTCTACTGACTGACTAATGTGTGTGTGTTGTGTTTAATAGCCTATCATTAGATTGTTTTTATATTGCAAATGAAGTAGGCCTATTCGTGTTAAAATTAGCCTACGGTTCCACTTGCGTCCGTCGTGCGATCGGAAAAA
>NW_026081318.1:0-1295 GCF_006386435.1 Epinephelus moara | reverse complement strand
GGAAGTATGATTTCCTCGGAAGAAGAAGAAGAAAAAGAAGAAGAAGAAGAAGAAGAAGAAGAACTAGGATTAAAATAATCAGCCATCACAATGTAAAGTCAACATGGTAGTTGTAGTCTACTGTGATAACGACCAGTATCCTGTATATCCAACTACAATTCCCACAATTCCTGTGCGGTTACCTCTAGCCTCTCCCATCATCACTTCACTTCAGCAAGACAGCGGTGAAAATGAAGAGGTATTTTCAGCCCCTCGACAAAAACCCCAAACAAAAAGAGAAATATAACGAAAAATTTGTAGAAGTGGTAATGGACATTATATACTTGTGCTTAGGCCTGTCGCGATATGCCATAAATCGGTTAATTGCACGGTAAATTTAAAGGGAGACGGTAACTTTTTCCGGCCGCGATTACTTGCCATATTCATGCATGTTTATTTTCCTCGTCTCTCTCCACCAAAGAGACTGGGCGACAAGACCGTTCACTGCCATGCATCGTCTGACAGCCAGGTGAGTTGGTTCATTAGCGTAATGAACGGAGGGAAAGCTCTTGTCATCGAGTATCTTTGTCTCTGTGGGGGAGGCGGGGCTATGGGCTACACACACACACACACACTGTGCAATCTTCGTGAGGGGGAGACGAGGCGAAGAAAAAAACAAGGGAGTTGAACATCAGAGAAAGACAAGGAACTTGTTCCTAAAACAAATGCCACTGCCCCTGTGTGGGAGTATTTTGGATATAAACCAAATGACAGAGGGGAGCCCAGTAATTTGGACAAACCGGTGTGCCGGGTTTGTTGTATTTATAAGGTCTTTATTTATTTATTTTGGTATTTTTACGTGTTCTTTTGGATATTTAAATTTTCTTTTTTTTGCATTCGTAAATATTCTTGTTAAAGGGCCAGTGTGTAATATTTGGTATGGTTTATTGTCAAATCTGAATCTGAATCTGAATATTCTACCCATTAATATGTTTATATAAGTGTATAATCGCTATAAAATAAAATTCGTTTGGTTTTCGTAGCCTTATAATTATGCTTTTATATTTATATATAGCAAGGGCCTTGCTTTAGAGAGGTCGCCATCTTGCGCCGCCATGTATGTACGGCAGACCGAGCGGACAATCCAGCCAGCCAGAGAATGCGTTTCGCGTGTATAAATAAATCAACGAAGACAGCAGAAGGAAGGAAGAAGGAGGAGGAAACAGCAGAGAGTGTAAGGAAGGAAGAAGGAGGAGGAAACAGCAGAGAGTGTTAGTAGTTCATCGACAGAGAGTAGTGAAAAGTTTTTTTAGTTA
>NW_026081317.1:0-1576 GCF_006386435.1 Epinephelus moara | reverse complement strand
GTTAAGACTTGGAGTAGACGTTAAAGCAACTGAATTGAGAAAGCAGAAAGCAGGATAGTAGAATTCACCAGGGCAGTACAGAGACGCTGTCACAGAAACACCGGAAATGACACAACTCGCTTACCGCAATACGTCAGCACGTCAGTCAATCCACCTCATGCAGAGTGCCCTCATGTGGTGATTGGCCAACGGAGCAAAGTGAAAGTAAGGCGACACACTCACTTGCATTAAGCAGGGATGAGGCATTTTATCCTGCTACACTAGTATGGCTGAAAATAACAGACAAGAATCCCACAAGATGATGATGGATGAACCTATCTTTATACAGTATAAAAGTGACTGACAGTGTATGACAGTAAAAGTTTGAGTCATAGCTAAATAACTGAGAGGACATTGTCTTCCATGTGAAATCTATGCAAAGCCTAATCACTGTTCAAACTAAGAAATATTTCACATATCTTAACTCACACAATACAAACAGCAGGAGTCAAAAGTTGATTAGGTTTTCCAGTGGCCTCCCCAAATCACTTATTTTCATCAGACCAAACTAAATGGACGGAACAGGCCAAAACAAACACAACAATCAGTTACAGACATGCTGCAGTTAGACACAGAGAAGAAAAAATATGATACAAATTTGGAATGACTGCTATTCTTATTTATTTTCTGTTAGATTAGACTCTGAATATGTGATGTGAAGTTCAACTGAGTTCAACCTTTTGACAAAGAAGGAATTCCTGGAAGCAGTTTCATACACCGGCAACAAATATGTGTGTGTGTGTGTGTGTGTCTGTGTCTATGTCTGTGTGCATGTGTGCATGGGTGCAAGCACTTTTCAAGCAGCTGATAGCATTTAGCATTAAAAAAAAACAAAACCCAGTAGCAACACACAGGAGCACAAACACTTCCTTTCCTGTCCAGTTTCCTGTCAGTTACAATAGAACATAGTGAGTTCAAGAAGGGGCTATATACAGAGAGAGCAAAACAAAGGCAACAACAACAAACACATATAGATATCTTCAGCCCAGAACTTCTGAGACATTCAACTCAACATGAAGCTGCTTCTGGGACAGATTTGACTGTTCAATACAATGTGGTAACTATTCGACCCGTTCTGAATACAGTTTGAGAGTTTGAACGGGGTTTAGTGGGACGTTCAATGTGACAGTGCACATAATATAGTAACCAACCCAAGTTAGCCCTCTGAGTCAATGTGGGCTAACTATGCTAACGACAGATCATAAATATGCAACAACGTCTTTTGCCAACACTGCAAACGGAGACTGCATCAAATTAAGTTGCTGTGAGCTGTAAATTCATCACTTCTAAGCAAAAGACAGAGGATAACATTATCGATCGGGTAAAGCCTCTGTGTCTGCAGCTGCCTTTAACAAAGGGCAACTTGAAAGTGAGGAGTGTTGACTCTGCACAACCTGATCTCACAGAAATACGTGAAATGACCACGACCTCTTAACACCGCATTCCGTGGTGGCAGCACGTAATGGGTTGAAATTACGTGCTGCCACCACGAAAACAATGCCCATGTAAAGTCAATTAGGATCCTCTCCCGTGGTGG
>NW_026081316.1:0-1000 GCF_006386435.1 Epinephelus moara | reverse complement strand
AGCTTGATGGACAAAAACACCAAACAATTGGACAACCTGGATAAAAAAGCTGGCTTAGTCCTCGGCAGGAGACTGGACCCACTAAGAACTGTGGTGGAGAGGAGCACATTAAACAAACTGAAAGCTCTAATGGACAATAGCAGACACCCTCTCCACAGCCTCCTGGAGCGACAGAGGAGCAGCTGCAGCAGTCGGCTCATCTCACTGCCATGCAGAACGGAATGTTTCAGGAGATCCTTCGTCCCCACAGTAATAAGACTGTTTAACACCTCCTGAATCCAGTCACACACACACTTACACACATCACATTAGCCACAACTGGACTGGACTGTGGAATGGGCAATTTTAATTAAATTTTTAATGTCTATTTATGCACTTATTTGAACTTATTTGATCTTATGTCTATTTTAATACCACGGTGTTGTTATTGATCAGGGGAAGTGTGGTTGTTGTTTTTCATTAGCTGCTAGACAGTTGAATTTCCCTTCAAAGATGAATAAAGTTCTTTCTATTCTATTTTATTCCACTGCACTGGCCACATGCCCACATGATAATGGCATGACATTTATGTAGCAAGAAAAAAACGTGCATGTTACAGCTGTAACATGTTACATTTAAGGCGACTCTCTCCTAAGTTAAAATAACTCAAACTTTAGTTGCTTTTACACAGGACACAAACATTGGTTTCCTGAGGTACAGATCTGTTTGGTTGACCCATCCACCACCCCAACGTGCTTCTTTAAGTGGGATGCATACTTCTGCGTCGAGTGGACAACATACATACATAAATGACCTACGTCAAAGCCTGATGTGTACCTGATGTAGCCTTTTAAGTCTTGTGTGTGATTTATCCTGGCTTCATATGAGTAGAGGAAATCTCCACTAGTTGCTAGGCTAATTTACATAATGTAAAATGCCATAGGCAGGGGTTAAAGCAAGAAAAAATTTTGTGCCTGAAATCTTAAATCTTTTCTGGAGCAGGGGGCTTGGTGTTGTGGTC
>NW_026081315.1:0-9458 GCF_006386435.1 Epinephelus moara | reverse complement strand
GTTTGTAAACAGATGTTTCGCTATAAGTTTACTGTTGTTAAATGTGATCCAACACGACCTCAATTCATCAAGAACTTTCTGTTCTTGGATTCTCCCCAGAGGCATGGACGTTTTCTTTGTGAATTCAACATGAGTTATTGATACACAAATGGTGATCTGTGGGGTGACGTGCTGATCTCAGACCCCCAGAAAGCTGATTATCCATGCTTCATATACATGCTTAAATTCAGACATGCACTGCTGTTCCATGCCAGCGTTAAGAAGTGTTGAAGAGTCCAAAACACTCCTGTAAACTAACTTTCAGTTACATCACTGCATCTCCCAGTTTCACAATTACCATACAGCTTCATCTGACTGTGATTTAAAAGGCTTAACATTTTTACTTTCTCATTATTTGCTGACCCAGACGGCTGACATTTTGTCCCGAACATGACTGCAATTTCTAATTCTGCTGCGAGCTCGCTCCTCAGACATTTAGCACACACAGCGCTGATCTAGTGTGACATTTCATTTTCTGAATTTGTCTACTTGAGCAGATCCATTAGATGACATGATTGGGTGTTTCAAATTTAATTTACCTGACCTATATTGGAACAGCTCAGCCTGTTAGGAGGCACTGAGTAGACTTTATTATCCCTGCAGGGAGGTTCAGCAGAAACAGGATGATCAAAAATAACTACTACTATATTATGTATCACTCATATTGCATATACCTTGATGCATACCTTAAACACAAACGGATACAGCACTGGACTGCTGTAAAGAATGTACAAAATGAAGGATTTTAAGTGCAATATCAGAGAGATCTTACAAGAAAGGCAGCTGCACACACAACTGTAGGCAAAAACCACACCAGCTCTGCCAATAGGGGGCGGTAGTGCCCCATAGGAAACATGTTTTGACCACTTATTTTCTTTCCTTTATTGACAGGAGCCTCCAGGGGCATGGACGTGTTCTACATATTCTCAGCACACAGAAGAAACCATGCACCACATTCAAATATTCTCTTAACAACACTGGACATTAACACACACACACACACACACACATCTGATTTACTGAGTGAGTAACAGAGGTGCTGAGTCGAGGTAACAAAACTATAAAATGTTGAGGAATGTGAACGGGGTCAGATAAAACCAGAGATATTCCCAGGTCATGTTGTTTGGAGCGAGAGACGTCTGGCTGTGATGACTCGTCAAGATAACAGGCCGTCCCATCCTTCAGGCACTTTCTCCATTCCTGACAAGTTAAACACACATTGCTGAACAGCTTTCACACACTGGCACACTTTCATGTGTTTCTCTGCTTATGACAGCGGCCATCAAAGCTTCAGTGTTTTGGAGGATTTAAAGCAGATTTACACGTGGAATGTGAGCAGCAGCACTCGGCGGCGGCGTGACGTGCTGACAGACGCCCATCGATTTCTGTTAACAGTCAGATGATTGCAGACAAACTAACAGGCGTTTGATGGATGGCTGTGCTCGGGCTCTTTGCTGTGTTGGTAACATGATTAATTGGTCAAGCATTAAATATTCACAATATCACATTATGCACCGTAATGTGACAGCATCAGCTGTTTAAAGCTAAATGTTGTGTGATATTTCTGGTGTAATTAAACAACAAAAAGAACTTCAGGGCTTGCAACCCCAAAACTTCAAACTTCAGTGGAAGACAGAATATTACCTGTAAATTTCTGTGCCTTCTTTTGTTTGAGAAATACAAATACAAGGCAGTAAGAAGCGGCACTGACAACTATAGCAACAGAATCAGTGCTTTGATGCATTAGCCATTCAAAGCAACAGTCAGCAGCAAAACAGCAATGCAATATAAACCTAAAAAACGAAACAAAAAACAAAGAGCGATACTGTTAATGAGCACATTTTGGACACATTAACCCTACAGGAAGGGGATGTTTACAAGCTTTAATGTTACAAAAATACAGTTTATTTTCCACATACTGTCTGTATCACAACACTTGCGGCAAGATAGCTCAGTTAGGAGAGCGTTGGATGGAAGATCTAAAGGTCCCTGGCTCGATCCTGGGATTCGGTAGCGAAAGTGGATACCTTTTCGGGGCGGCAGTTGGAGTCCATGGGGTTTTGGCTTGGGAACCAGAGGGTCAGTGGTTCAAGTCCCCATAATGGACCAATTATGGAGTGTGAATTGGTAGCTGGAGAGGTGCCCTTGAAGGCACCAAACCCCTAACTGCTCAGGGTTCCTGTCCAAGGCAGCCCCATTGCTCTGACATCTCTCCATTTACCGCATGTATAGGTCCTGTTTGTGCATGTGTGTGTATTTCAGACCTGTGTATACAGTGTTGGGCAGTAACGCATTATTAGTAACGCGTTACAGTAACGCCGTTAGTTTTGGCAGTAACTAATACTCTAACGTGTTAGTTTTTAAATTCAGTAACTCAGTTACCGTTACCAAATGGTGCGTTACTCTGTTATTTTTGGCCAGGTTTTAAAACAGCTCGCAGCATGCAGTATTCCTTCACAAGTTCCCTTTTACTGAAACATTTTAGCCCTAAACAATAAAAGATAGTCAAGTCAGATAGAGGTATATGAACAATTCCTACCAGAGTATCTTAATGAAACACGTCTCTCACCATCTCTGAAGTCACTGTCGACCTGCTGGCCTCACCACAGTGCTGTAACGTTACATTAAGCGGTCGCGCTTCTGTAGATTTTCACTCCCAGTAACGTTATATATCCAGTAATGCGATATCCATTGTTATCCCGAGGAAGCTTTTCTTGTGGACAGACAATGTCTGCGGTGGGCGGCAGACTCGACATCATCATGTAGCTCTTCAAATGTTCTCTTTAGCTCATTTTCCATATTTGTATCCATGTACCGTAGTTGTAAAACCTTTAGCTGACAGCGTGTGACTCCACTGTAGAAGATGGTTGCATGTTTCCTATACCGTTCAATTGTTTTGTCAAGTTGTAGTCTAACAGTCCCTTGCTTAAACTCCATCCGCTGTCGCTTAAGCGATGTAGCTACGGGCCAATACAGTTAGGAAATGTTTTGTTTTGTTTTCCCAAAACATGATCCTTCTTAGCAACTGTCTTCTTTGTGGCTTAGCAAAACTACACCGCAAAAAAGAAAAGCACCTAGCGCCCTCTAGCGTCCCCACTCGGTCATCTACAACCAGGACGTACTCACACTATAGATGACACTAGTGCGTGTGCGTCAAGGTCATGGCGTGATGGCGAGCCAAGACGAGAGTCCTAAGTCCAGTTTATGTCAAGTATATGACAACAGAGTGATAAGAATCTAATTTGCCCTCAGGGATTAATAAAGTATATCTTCTTCCTCTTGTATTCACCCTCTGTCTGATAAGGCTCACTTTTAGCACCTATCTCTTTAAGCCCCGCCCCCTGATCAGTGCTCCTAGGGTCTTTGTATCAAGTTTAACTGTGGCTGCAGACACGCCAAGGTTAGGGTTAGGAAAAGAAGAGATGTGGGTGGGAGTGGTTGTCATGCAGTAAAGTGAGTAGTCTGCAAGACTTCATCTAGACCCTTCGTGTACCTTTGCCCTTGACCAGGCCTCCAGGAAGTGCACAGGAATTTAAAGCCAATGTGACATAGTGGCCAACGACCTCCAGGTCTATCACATGACGCATTGCGTTCCAACTTTTTGAGTGTCACAACCCCTGCAAAATGACTTGTATAACTGTCAGGATGTAATCCATTTGGTCCAATGACATTTAGAAAGTGTAGAAGATCCACATGATCAAATTAATTTATCCTCATTTAAGTTAGTGGAATGCTAAACTGGAAGTTAGCTTCTCTGCTGACGGAAGCATCTAGTGCGCTTGTTTTATGGGCCCCAAAATGTGGAAGATCCGGTTAATTTTACACCTGGGAAGTCAAACTTTTTTGGCTTCAGGTAGCAAATCAACTTCCATAGGCACAAATGCTGTATTCACTTCTCTTTATACATCCATGCTCTCTACGTCTCTGCACCGTCACTGAAGCCTGTAACAGAGTATAGCGCCACTTTTTACCGAGAAAAATCACCAATAAAAGATTTTAAAAAAACAAAATTAACAGAAATTAACAACATCAGCGGCCATGATTACGTTTCCCCGATGTTAGCATGTAGCTACATGTAGCAGTGTGTGTAATGTAAGCACTTACGGTAGCGTGCCTGGAGCAAATGACCATATTATGAAATCTATCACAAGCTGATCACAATCACAAGTCTGAAGCCTGAGGTTTTTGTTCAGAGGGATTACTTTTACACATTTTTATCTCATTACTTGAACCTTTGGCCACATGTTATATGAACATTCGACATTCATTGTTACATTTTATTTATGACAGAAAATAAGGAAAAGTACAAAATGTCCCCTTTGCATATCTATTTTTAAATGCCTGTAGAATTGCAACCAAATAAGATAGAGCAATAATTCTTTTTGCATAGAAAACTGGAGGAGCTACACGAACATATCATGCATTCATCGTGTCCTAGAGCGCTGCTTCCTTGCACTAATGGGTTTGTAGAAATCCAGTAAAAAGCACTCACAACAAAAACATTATAATCCAGACCGCAGGTACTCACAGCACTTCCTTCACTTGAATAAGTGTCATCATGTTGTGAGCATGAACTGATTTTCTTGTGTGTATTTAGAAAAATATGTGTAAAAAAAAAGAAAGAAAAAATTGTTTGTTTGTTTTTCATTTTTTTGTAGTTTATTGCACGTTTCAGCGATTTAATTTTTTCATTAGTATGGACATAAGTCCATGCATATTATTGGAATTTGGGATATATTGATATATAGCATATTAAACTACTCCAAAAATGTAAAGATATGCTCTGGCGGACTTGTTCTATGGTAGGTCATAAAGGGTTAAGCAATAAGCTATAATGCTATGAACATAATATTCATTTTGAATACAATGTGAATAGTTTGAAAGTGAGTTAATGATCATTTCTCACAATAAGGACAGTTTTGAGCCACAACTGTAAAATGACTGATACCACATTGTTAATGAAATGCAATAACTAACAGAAGCCCATGCACATCCAAGCCAGGATGTGTAATTAATTTAAAGCAGGACTTTGGTCATGCGGTCAAGGCCCACATGTATATGTGTAGCTGTCTTACGTGACTTCATCTTCCATCAGCTGCTTTCCTGCAGGAGCACACCAACACACTGATTCTCCTCTCTCCTGAGACGCTGGCTTTACTCCATCAGAGTCTGGTGAGACCCAGTGAGACCGGATGAGCTTTGGTCTTACAGGCCTCGGTAAATTGATCAGGTTTGTGGATGGGCTCTGGTTCAAAAATGTTGTTGGAAGTAGTGCTGCTGAAAGGAATTCATCATCAGATTTTAATTAGGATTTGTGGGCTTTGTTGGATTTGGCATGAAATTCCTGTCAATGTTTCGGGTCTTTTCAGAATCAAGCTTTATATTCATATGACTGCATGAGATAGGATATCCCCGAAATAACCATAATTATCATAATTATCCCTAATCAAAGACTCCAATCAGTTTGGTTGGAGTTCTGACCCCATCTGCTGGATAAAACGGGGTAAAACACTGACACACTGTTTACATATTGCAGTGAGAGGGTGATTCACAAAAGTATTTAAACTGTGCTGCCGTCTTTATGTGCCAGCAATCAGGATATCTGACACACTGGCCAAATATGACAAAGCCTGCAGGCCAAATGTGATGCGAGAAAGCCACTGTGTCACTGAATACGGGTTGAGAAAAGGACAAACATGAAAGTGGACGATGAAAATATAACAATCTGATACTGTTCTGGTACATACCCTGGCTCAGAAGCTGCGTGATGCTGATTTATGGTGTTGTTGCATGAACCTGACGAAGGATTTATTAGTGCTTTGCTTTTTTCTTTTTTAAGAAAACGTGTTATTCTGTGGCAGAGAGCAGAGTGGACAGTTGCAGCTAGCGTAGAATAAGGTCTCACCCCAGTGCCAGAAACACCTCCTGGGTGCCAAATGGATTTGTTTTTTAGGAAGGGAGTCCCACGAAAACAAGCACGACTTCTGACAAGCCTTTGGTTCAGTGTCAGAAACATAAACCCAGAAGTCTGCTTTTAGAGGACCCTTAAAATGTAAACCTTCTTCCTATTTCTTTGTACGTAACTGCGTAAGGATGAGTGTATGTGTGCGTGCGCATGTGTTTATTATTATGTAATAAAATCATCGTAACCATAAAAATACCAGCCATTATAGCAAGATGAAGCCTTGGCTATTTTCACACAACTATGATATAATTCTGCGAGCTTTATTCAAACCTTATGGAACCTGTAGAGCTATATAGGTTTCTAACAGCTCAGAAGAGTGTCCCAATTAAAGGCATTTACTGTTCTGAGGGTGTATTCCAGTTTTTATGGTCTCTCTCTACTACCGCTGCCTCCCTCTTGTATTTTTTTCTTACTTTCCCTTTCTTTTTCTGTTTCTCCCATGCTGGCTCCCAGTCCTTGTTCTTTTGGCCTCTTGTAATTTAAAGGGAGATTTTCATGGTTTACCAGCATTCTCCGTTCCCCACAGTGGCTCAGGCTGTGTGTTCCTCTTGTTATTTCCAATCCAGTCACTTCACTCTGTGCCACATACCAACTTTACTGAGTCTCATATAAAAAAACGTGCACAATAGCTCTCAGAGGCTCACTCTCGGGGCTGAGTGGTGCTGCTACCACGGTGCAATTTTATCATCTGGGAAACTCAAAAACTCAAAAAAGGAAAGAAGAGGGAAGCCTGCGGGGTGACAGGATTTATTTTTTAGCCTGGTCTTGCTCCCAGGGTGTCAAAAATGCTGCTTGATCAGTGGCCCTCAGTGTCAGATACAGATGCACAACTCACCCTTTAGCATCTGTATAAGACACACTAGGCTTTAATCCAACTCTTGTCTAAATCCAGCCACATCATTATTAGATGTTTGGAGCAACAGACACAGTTTACAGAGGCCTACTGGGCACAGGCCCAGGGGCCCAAAATGTCAGGGCCTCCTCTGACACTTTGGGCCCCTGGGCCTGTGCCCAGTAGGCCCATGCAGTAATTCATCCATGCATCCACCTAAGATGACTTTTTCTTGCTCTGTAAACTGTGTCTGTTGCTCCAAAATGTCACTCAAAGAGACATGTATCAACCAGGAAGAGACTCATAGGCCACAAAGGAACATAAAAGACAACAAAAGACCATAAAGACACACAAAACAACTATAAAGAGATGAAACAGCTGCAAAGGAGGCACAGAATTACTACAAAGAGATTAAAAAAATGGCTTCAAAGAGACACAAAATGACCACAAAGACACACAAGATGACCACACGGAGACAGAAAATGACTAGTAAGAGATGCAAATAACTGCAAAGATACACAATTTGACCACAAAAGACACAACCCAAATACAAAGAGACACAAAATGATTGCAAAGAGATCCACAGTAACTAAAACGACATGCAAAACAACTACAAAGAGACACAGAACAACTACAAAGAGACAAAACAACTACAAAGAGACATAGAACAACTACAAAGAGAAAAAACAACTACAAAGAGACATAAAATGACTACAAGGAGATGCAAAGTAACTACAGAGATGCAAAACGACCACAAAGAGAAACATAACAACTTTGAGACACAAAATTACAACGAAGATATGCAAAGCAACTACAAAGAGACATAAAATTATCACAAAGGGATGCGATGTAACAACAAAGAGATGCAAAACGACCACAGAGACACATAACAGCTTCAAAGAGACACAAAATGACTACAAAGAGATACAAAGTAACTACAAAGAGATGCAAAGTAACCACAAAGAGACACAGAACAGCTACAAAGAGACATATAATGACTGCAAGGAGATGCCAAGTAACTGCAGAGACGCAAAATGACCACAGAGACACATAACAACTACACAGAGACACAAAATGATGACAAAAAGATGCAAAACAACCACAGAGACACATAACAGCTACAAAGAGACACAAAACAACTACGAAGAGATGTAAAGTAACTACAAAGAGATGCACAGTAACTAAAAAGACATGCAAAACAACTACAAAGAGACACAGAACAACTACAAAGAGACACAACAGCTACAAAGAGACATAAAATGACTACAAAGACACACAAAGTAACTACAGAGATGCAAAACAACCACAAAGAGAAATGGAACAGCTACACAGAGACACAAAATGACAACAAAAAGATGCAAAACAAAGAGACACAAAACGACTACGAAGAGATGCAAAGTAACTACAAAGAGATACAAAACAACCACAAAGAGACACAGATCAGCTACAAAGAGACATATAATGACTACAAGGAGATGCAAAGTAACTACAGAGATGCAAAACAACCACAAAGAGACACATAACAACTACAAAGAGACACATACAGTAACAACTACAAAGAGACATAAAATGACTACAAAGACATGCAAAGTGTCTACAAAGAGATGCAAAACAACCACAAAGAGACACATAACAACTACAAAGAGACGCAAAACCACAGAGGGATGTCTATATGGCTGAGGTGGTGGGGGTTTCTGCATGTCAGCCCAGAGTCTCATTGTCTCGTAATTCGCCCATGGGTGGAATAACAAGCTTTAGGACTTTGCCTTGGGAGACCGATGATTGTGTCCTGTGTGAAACTAAAAGTCAACGTTGAGCTATTTTGTTGTTAAATCTAACAACAGACCCCCTGCATCAAGATACAATGCCAAAGGTTTGGTGCTTGGACAGATCCTCCTGGTGTCATTGATGCTTGGGGCTTCTGCCTGAGCAACAAAATGCAAAAATACAGTATGATGAGCAGGGATGAGATCACATTGTGTTGTTGGCCACATTCAAACTGGTTAAGTTGCATGAGAGCAGGAGTAAGAGTTACCTGTGCCACAAACAGGTACTTGGCCCATCCATTTGACCTCTCAGTAATGACAAACAAAATGTAGATTTGGAATTGATGAGTCATTAAAGTCACAGCCAGCATGTCAGTGGGTTGTAGCATGTTTGGTTCTGATCAATAGAACCTTGTTTTGAAGCTTGTGTGGTTTAGGAAAATAACCCACATAGTAGTTTAACTGTGTCAACTCAGATCATTTAAAAAGATGTCCGCTGAATGAAGGATGAGCAGCTCATAAGTGTTTCCATCAATTGTTTATGTATATGAATTTGGCTGAGCAGAGCTCACGTGAGGGGAACTTTTTTATCCGCCAAGTGAAGGTGACCTCAGGGAAGAGCCGAGAGGATTATACTCGTCTGCGAGGTGGAAACAAACGAAGGGCTTCCCATGTGAAAGTGGTTCCCTCGCGGCAAGAGCCCTCGTCCTAATTAGTGGGAATGAATTACGTCTGGAAAAGCTGAGCTCAGGCAGGCAGGGTGAGATGGAGCAGCAGCAGCAGAGGCAGAAGCAGAAGCAGCCATACTGTTGTGCAGCAACACTGAGGCCATTGACCTGCCAGCGAGCACTCCCTG
>NW_026081314.1:0-1282 GCF_006386435.1 Epinephelus moara | reverse complement strand
TGAATGATGCGGTTCATTCAGAAGTGTCAGAGGACTGAGTTTGGGTGTGCTACAGTAATGCTGATGATATGCTTTTCTGTAACGTTACTTAAACAATTTCTCTGACTATTATGGATTCCTGACAATGATAAAGATATGCTCATACACACTCTACTTCTACTTTCAGAATACACTCACACCCATGGACCACTCAGCAATGCCACTGCTAATGAAGACAACAGGTTGAGTGCTGGAAATCCCTGGACATGTATCCCCTTTTGTAGAAGGCTCCCACTAAACATAGCACTATAGCATCTGATTTGTAAAATAATCAGTTTGTACACACAAACACTTCCTGAAATACATTGCTGCATGTTATAAAATCACAGTCAAGCACTTCCCGGGCATTTTAAAGGTGCATTTTCAAGCTTATCTAAATTAAGTAAAATGTGTCTTCATTAAATCAGAAGCATGAAAATATACATTGAAAGTGCTTAAATGTGATTTAAATTGAGACATACAGCAATGTCTTGCAGGACATAGTTGAGCTATCACTCCCCCCCCCTCAAACATGTGATGTAACATTGGAAAAATGCAAGTGTACACATATCAGAGTTCAACCATTTAATTGGAAAAATAAAGATTAACCATGGCATTCCACACGGCTCATTCTGCACTCTATGTAAAGAAAATGTGCTATACAAATAAATGTGCTTTGCACTGCATTTCCTTGCCTTTGTCTGACCACAAACATATGTTGGATGTTTTGGTACAAACAGGTTACAATGTTAGGTGAAACTAGACGTTGAGAAACAGGTCTGTATTTGTTACTCTTATTTACAGCAGTTTCAGGAAGTATGGCCAAACAATATTTTTCTATGCTTGAAATTACTTAAAACTAAAACACTAATTAAGATGAAGTGTAGTGAACATCTTGAGTATCAATATCTAAGAGAAGTGGAGCTGAGACTTTGTCAAATCCACCTCTGAGGTGGGATCCAAATAATCCTGAAATTTGGTATCAAATTGATCCAGATCTCTGCCTTAACTTTTGAAATACCCGAATGCAGCCTTTATCTGGATTAAAGGGAGGATTGGATTACCAGAGCTGAATCCTGATCCTCAGGATCAGGATCCTCTTGATCTGTGTTGAAATACCCAGTTTTCAGATCAGATCAGGATTTAATCCAATCCGGCCAGGATAATCCTATCAGATAACTTTGAAATACTGGCCCCAGGAGACGGTGGAAACAGGTTCAATACATCTCGGACCTCTTTTGGAAAAGGTGGATCCGAGAGTATT
>NW_026081313.1:0-1138 GCF_006386435.1 Epinephelus moara | reverse complement strand
CTTCCTCCTGTTGCACCCCTAATGTCCTCAAGACGCATGACTAGGCTTTAATGCTTGTGCAGAATAACAACTTTTCTTTGAGGGGCCTAACAATTTGTTTGAACAGTAAACAAATAGGCTATGAAGTTGAAATTATCTTGGACAATTAAAAATCAATCTTTCAAAAATCTAACAAATGCTAAAACATGGGGAGCAAGGCCGTAACTACCATTGAGGACACCGAGGTCATGACCTCGGTATTTTCTCTCAACCTAAATGAATGAATAAAATGAAAATAAAAATAAACCATTTCATTTGTGCGGTGAAAGTACGTGGGAGGACCGATGGAAGGTGACTGAGTGACTCTCTCTTCTCTATAATAACAGTTATTTAAAAAAGAAAATTCTGGTACTCTTGTTTGATCGACGCAGCTTTCATACAGCTTTGCACACACATTATTCTTAGATGGATTACTCACAAATGCAGGGTTGCACAGAAATGCCACTCATATATGAAAGCGCAGGAGCAGAGCTTTCCGAGGATACCACACACATCATTGTGCTGTCATCCCATCACGCTATAAATACAGATCAATTGTCTACAAAATAAAAACCTGACGAATGTCTTTACGATCCATTATACAGATCTTGTTATCAGTCACTTCATATAGTGAGGAATATCGTATCTTACCATGTCTTAGGCTTGTGTGTGTTTCTCCCTGTCTATCCACATTTGTAGTCCGGCTTTCAAATGCAAATATCTTCATATTGTCCAGTTGACACTTGTCAAACTTTGTATGACAAGACCAGCGCACTTCACCTTTGCGCACCCAGACAACTGTAGCCTAATTATGCATGCGTGACAGGGCCGTAGTCACCATATACCCACAAACAAAGTTTGGTGAAAGGCAATTACGCTATAGTATGAAGTGGGAAGAGAAACATGATAAAATAGGATTAATCTAATATGATGTGTGTAGTTCTTTATAGATGTAGCCTCTTAATTTGGCTGTCAAAGTACACCAGATTGAAGCTTTTGATATATAATTGACAAAAATTTCTGACCCCCCCATGTGCACCACGACTAAATGACCTCGGTATTTCAAAAATCCTGCATACGGCCCTGATGGGGAGTAGAATTTTATATTTTTTTCTTAGAC
>NW_026081312.1:0-1169 GCF_006386435.1 Epinephelus moara | reverse complement strand
AAGTTGTTGGTTCTCCGATTGCCGGAACCACAGCCCAGTTTCTCTTAAACCGACAAAATACAGGTAGTCTTTCTCTAGACTTACATAAAAAAATACTAATCCCGTGCGAATAGACCAGCAGTAAATATGTGTGTTAGGGCTGTCAAAAAAAATTCAAAGTTCCAAATATATTCGAATATATATATTTTTTATAAGTTTGAACCTAAATTCGATAATTCGAATATCATTAATAATTAATTAATACTATCAATAATGTTGTATATCACGGCGAATCCCGTTCGGGCAGAGATGGCTCACGCACAAGCCGGGCCAGAGAGGGACAGAGAGGCACCGACGGAGGAGCCCGCTGCGCCAACACCTCCCACTGCGCTGTCACCGATGTGTGACCCTGTTCGGGGAGACATACAGGGAGAGTGTTGCACCTGCTGCCTCCCTGCCTACCCTTTTTAAAGAAGAGATGAAACTTTACCAGAATGAGACACCACTACGAGCCGACCAGGATCCACTCTTGTGGTGGAAAACTACGCACTGAAGTATCCAAACATTGCTCAGATAGCGAGGCAGAAGTTGGTCATACCTAGAACTTCAGTGAGGTCAAAACGGGTGTTTTCATCCGAGTGTCACATTCATATTGCGTCAGCAATAATCTTATTTTTTGTGTTTTTTTTTTGTTGAAAACCAATCATAATCAAATTTCGCTTTACTCTCTTGAGTTTAGCTTNTAGCGAGGCAGAAGTTGGTCATACCTGGAACTTCAGTGAGGTCAAAACGGGTGTTTTCATCCGAGTGTCACATTCGTATTGTGTTTTTTTTTTGTTGAAAACCAATCATAATCAAATTTCGCTTTACTCTCTTGAGTTTAGCTTATTTCTTAGCAGCTGTTCTGTGCACAGAAGTCTGGCTCTCTTTTCTCCTCGGTTCTCCCTCCCCGCCAAGTTTTCTGTCTGCGAGGGATATCAGTATGCAGTGATCTTCTTGGAGCATCTGGCTGCGCACGGCGAGTTAGAGTTTTAGGGTGATTTTATGTTAGCCAATTCAGAATTTGTGTAAGGAGTTTTAAAAGTCCTTCAATTCAGAATTTGTGTAAGGAGTTTTAAAAGTCCTTACCTTTAGTTTGGCGCGCCTGTCACCCCGTGCAAGGAGGATGCTCCCCGGAGTCACCACTAACC
>NW_026081311.1:3343-6028 GCF_006386435.1 Epinephelus moara | reverse complement strand
CTGCACCGGTGGCAGAAGCTTATTACAAAGATTGCAAAGCCACTAAGCCTAACTTATGTAAACGCTGATAGTTGGATTTTACTGTGGCCACTACCCTGTGCAACCCACATTATTTTCATATATATTTAGGAAAAGATGCTGTCTGTTGCCTCTTCAAATTTTGTCTTTTTATTCAAAAAGCCAGTCTTTAATGTCCTTGACTGTCATTTTGTGCCTTATTTATATTTTTAAGTATTGGTTCAGGCACTATTAAGGCACCTATACCATTTGTTTTGGCACCTGGTATTGGAACAAACCCAAATAAAACCAAATCCTAGTAATTAGACAGGCAGCATTTCGTGTTTTTCTGTCACACTTACTAAATACACTTTGACTGCTTTCTTTAAACACAGTTGCATCTGAATGATAATTACTGAGTAACAAGATTTCAAAACAACACAGTGCAAACATTCAATAACAGCAAATTAGCATGGCTGGTAAGCACTAAAGCACTGAATAAAAAGAGCACTTCTCAACATAAATATTGGTCCCCGGTGGGTCTAGAGACCCCCAAGTATTAGAAAAGAAAATAGCTTTTGTACCAACAAGCTAGTCAGACTTGCAGCACTTATATATGTTCTGTGGAGTTCACAGAAACAGTGAACCCACTCCAGTTAGGTGACTATCTCTGCCCATAGAGTGAGCCTACCAAGTAAATTAATTTACCATGTGTTAATTTCTATATTGTGGATATGGCAACATGGTATGAGTAAAGCACACTACTTGTTCTGTTGTCAGATGCAAGAACCAACAGACAGGTTTCCCTATATTTCCATCATCTGAGGATGTGAAGATTTAATTTAATTTTCACTAAAATGTGTCCGCAACAATTGAAAAACTACTTCTTAACTAGGACCAGTACGGAGCAGGATTCCCTTCAAAACTGAACTTGAAGAATGATTCAATACAGACTGTTCATGACCTAACTTCAAACTTGGAAGCTGTAAATGCTGCCATGTTATTTTACTGTTCGTTTTGCAGGTAAATCTGCTAAATTGAGCATTAGCATGTTGCATGGCTAATGTGGCTAGCCATGATTGTAGACCCACATGGTGGAGCAATGTAATGGAGTATGTTATACTGAGAGAAACCATGTGAATATTAAAGTTAAATAGCAAGAGCAGTAGCTTGGATTTGGGTAACAGTTTTTTTCCTTTTGCTCAGTGATCCTTGCCACAATATATGTGCGTGTGTTGCTGTGACGTTGTTTGTATGTAGATTTATTCGAAAGAGATTCTTTGTTGAGCTGAGCAATATATTAATGGATAGTGATTTGAGACTAGATATTGTCTTAGATTCTGGACATCATAATACCATAGGTGTTATGTTTTCCTGGTTTCAAAGGCTGCATTACAGTAAAGTGATGTAATTTTCTAAAGTTGCTCGACTTTTTCAAGATGTTCTGTCATTTGCCTTTTCCAACTTTTTACCTCTTTATCAAAAATTTTATGGTGTAAATCTTTTGTGAATGCACCAATAATCAATCCTACAATAGTGCTGCAATATTGACATTGAGGAATTTGGCCAAAAATATTGTGGTATTTGATTTTCTCCATATCACCATTCCCTAATGCTCCGAAGGTACCCATATCAAAAACAAATAGTCAAACTGTAAGAAATTTTGGAAATGATAATGTCGATCAATGTTAGCACCCATTTGCTACCTTGCACAGACCTGAAGGCTGTAGTGACCAGCTGGACAGTGTTTGTGGTGTTATGCCAAAGCCAATACAATCTTAATGTTTCACAGATAAAGTGTACCAGAATATTAGCATTAGTGACACATTATTGTAGCTCTGTTACAGTTCCAGAGTAACATAGGCCTGTAGGAATACTGTCAACAGCCTTAGGGCAATAAGGAGAAGGTTGTATGTGCCTTTTTAAGGCAATTGGCCAGCACAAATAATATAAAGAGAGTAGGTTTCACACACACACACACACACACACACACACACACACACACACACACACACACACACAAACACACAGGCCCAAGACACAAACCTGATTGGCTGGGGTCAGGTAGTTTAATACTAGCTGATAGGCTAAAGGTAGGTAACATCTGGACAGTGTCAGGCTCATTGTTTGCCTCTGCTTACAGCCCTTGTGCTAAATTAGCCAGCTACTGATAGCAGTTTCATATGTATCATAAAAATATGAGATGGTTGTCAGTTTTTATTAAAGTACACACAAACAATAAACCCAGCAAACTTCTATACAGAAGAGTTTATTAATATCATATTAGAGGACCTCAAACAACTGTTCATCAATGCTGCTGTAAATTGGGTGCAAGTTATATTAAATTCCTTGTACTGTGAAGCAACAAAATCTCTTGCAGAAAGTGTCTTAACAATGTGATAAATTGACTATCAAACTTTGTTTTAATAGTCACTGACCCTAAGTACAAATATTCTATTAAAGGAGAAGAAGCATGGAAAGATTAGCTTTAAAAATAAGTGGACATGACTATGACGAATTAGGTCAGACTCAGCCATAAGGATGTTCAAAGGAATCATCTAATTCTATCCCAGTGACTTCCACCTCACACAGTGTCAAGTATTCTTTTCTTCCAGGAATCACAATGTTCACATATTGGCCTTCTATGAGATCACATGCAAAGGTTTTGGAGGTCCCAGCTGCGATAGA
>NW_026081311.1:0-2870 GCF_006386435.1 Epinephelus moara | reverse complement strand
GCATGTCCCTCAAGTGTGCGGTCAGATTGGGATCTGGGGGATTTGGAGGCAAGGTCAACACCTTGAGCTCTTTGTCCCATTCCTCGGGTCATTCCTGAGCAGTTTTTGTGGTGTGGCATGGTGAATTATCCTGCTGGGGAGGCAATGCCATCAACACCTGCCACTGTCATAAGGAGGTTTACTTGGTTTGCAACAGTGTTTGGGTGGGTGGAGCCACCAAGACCCAAGGTTTTCTATGAAATATTGCACTGTTTTAATGTTTTGGCTGATTGGTGTAAATATCCAGTACACTGATTTCCTCTAACTTACACAACCAGTGTAAAATATTCAAACCTAGCATATGACAGAAAGTGCAGTTACCTGGGATTAGCATTGCCATTGTCATTGAGGGAGTTTCCAACGCGGATCTCAGCACCATTGAGCCGATCATGGCAACAATCTCCTCTGTTGGTGATGGTGACAGTGTTAATCTTATATGTTCCCAGGAGGTCCAGTCTCCACCATGGATTTGTTTGTCCTTGTGTGTGAGTACAGGATCCTTGTTCATAGATGCTTGCACGATTTCCATCAATTGCATTTTCAGGGGGGCCATTCCACCCCGCGGAGGACTGAGTCACTCTTCCACCTCTAGCAATATTAGCACCTGGACGGAGGACTGAGTCACTCTTCCACCTCTAGCAATATTAGCACCTGGACAAAGTTACAGCATTTTTTATTAAAGATAGTTTCAAGAAGGCACAGATGTCTTACATGTTTTGATCTGACCAAAGCCATTGAAGAACAGGCAGTTAGCAAATTATTGGAGAATTTTTGTGGTACAAATCACCAGTTGGAGCAGTGTTTCCTGAAGGCTGACCAGTGACTTCCACCTCACACAGTGTCAGATATTCTGTTCTTCCAGGAATCACAATGTTCACATACTGGCCCTCCATTTCATTACACACAAAAGTTTGTGAGGTCCCAGCTGGGATAGAATTAATAGAGGCACACCTGAAGAAAAAGAAAATGAAACAGAATTGGGTATAAAACTATGTTACCAGATAAAAACTATGCATAGTGCTCACCAGCAGTAGTATTTGGATAGTGATGATTTTGCTGTGAAAACTATAGGTTTCAGTCAGAAAATCAGTGTGATATCCAGTGCACTGATTTCCTGTGACATACACACCAATGGATATCCAGTGCACTGATTTCCTGTGACATACACACCAATGAAAAATGTTTAAACCAAATATAAGACAGAATGTGCTGTTACCTGGGATTAGCATTGCCATTGTCATTGAGGGAGTTTCCAATGCGGATCTCAGCACCATTAAGCCGATCATGGCAACAATCTCCTCTGTTGGTGATGGTGACAGTGTTAATCTTATATGTTCTCAGGAGGTCCAGTCTCCACCATGGATTTGTTTGTCCTTGTGTGTGAGTACAGGATCCTTGTTCATAGATGCTTGCACGATTTCCATCAATTGCATTTTCAGGGGGGCCATTCCACCCCACGGAGGACTGAGTTGCTTTTCCATGTCTAGCAATATTAGTACCTGGACAAAGTTACAGCATTTGTTATTGAAGACAGTTTGAGGAAGGCAAGTCACAGATGATTCGACCAAAGGTATTAAAGAAACGGTTGTCATTATACTTGATTAAACTCTCACTGTGACCCCTGGACATAGACCTTCAGAACTGCTCTTTTACAGTAGTAAAATACTAAAAATCATTATCATTAATTTCATTGAACCAATTTAAAGAATAATCTCACCAGAATGACCACTTGTCTGTCCTAAAACAGCCAACCAGACAAAGACCACAGCTCGAGTCATCATTCTGTGAAGCAAGTTGACACTCAAATAATCTTATTGAACCTTTGTTTTAAAGCCTCTACATATATTTCTACACATGCATATACATTCATATACATAATGTGCACATACATTCTTAACACAAACTAACCTGATCAGGAAAAAAGCCACACCTGACTGCTACATTTACATTATCATTTCCATCCTTTTTCATATATGTCCAAATAAACCTGATTTCTTTCTGGCACCTCACATCTTCCCCTTCCATGAAACAACGAGGGGTCCAGACATCAGGTGTCTGCTCTCTAGTTTCCGACTAGGGGTGTAAGGCAAAGCTACCTTGTTTATCTGTGTTTGTATCAAAGGAATATCCCTATTCGTGTTTGAGGTATGCTGAAGGTGCATCAGATTTTTAGTCCTCATGCATTTATCTTTTCTGCAAACTAAATAAAGTAATGTTTTAGCCATGCACCTTAATTAAACAAATAGTAAAACAGAATTTGTTTTTGAACCTCACCTTCAACCGAAGAAAAGTAAGTCTAAACAAAATATACATTTAAAGCATAAAAAAGCTATTGAAAAACTTGAAAACTTGCCCTGGTCCGATGGCATGCAAACATGAGACAGTCCCTAACTTCAGCTTGTCAAGTTAGGCACATTTACAATTTTTAGTATGGGAGGTGTGATGTAAAAATAATACCTGTGGAACATAAGTCCCACACTTAATAACTAACCCAGTAAACCCTGATAAAAATGCACTGAGGATGTGACTATGTGTTTAAATATGACTATGTGTTTCAGAGTTATGACTCTGAAAAGAAATGGTGTTTGGTTTGTGGTAAATTGTGTGCAATCGATGGGAAGACTGGAAGTGTTGGTGGAGCAGGAACATTACTGCAAAAATTCTCATGTTTTTTTTTTTTAATATATCTGTTCAGACCACATCATCTGTGCATATCCGAATAATGTATAATTAAAGCCCTAGTCTGGACTCTTTTTAAATGGCTTAACATGAGAACCAAGAACAACAGAGTTCTTCTTACTACCCTTCTTCTAAATCCTCAATAATTCATA
>NW_026081310.1:0-1120 GCF_006386435.1 Epinephelus moara | reverse complement strand
GGACTGTAGCATCCTGCAGGCACCCGATTTGAATTTGGAGTGTTTGGTGTGCCTGTGTAGCAAATTTAACATTCTGATGGCAGTAATTTATCGTCCACCATGTTATCCAAAGTCTTTATTTAAACAAAATCTGGGGAAATTACTTGATTGGTTGAATCCAATAAGTGACACAGTTGTAGTGATGGGAGATTTTAATGAGAATGTTTTGAAAAAATCATCAATTTGTAAATTCATGGGGCAAAAAGGATTTCATCAGCATGTAACACAGGAGACAACAGAAAAGAGGACATTAATTGATCACGTTTATGTTAAAACAGCACAATATGATGTGGAATGTGCAGTGATGCCCACGTACTTCAGTGATCATGAAGGTATTCTGTGTAGTTTTAGAGATGATCAGGGTGAGCTAGAGGACTTAGACAGGNAAAATCATCAATTTGTAAATTCATGGGGCAAAAAGGATTTCATCAGCATGTAACACAGGAGACAACAGAAAAGGGGACATTAATTGATCACGTTTATATTAAAACAGCACAGTATGATGTGGAATGTGTAGTGATGCCCACATACTTCAGTGATCATGAAGGTATTCTGTGTAGTTTTAGTGTGAGAGATGATCAGGGTGAGCTAGAGGACTTAGACATGTTGTTTGAGGACTTTCAGGATGTAGAGGTGGATGCGTAGTGTTTAGATGTGGATTAGATCAGGTTGGTTTGTGTAGTCTGCGATGTAGCTTCATGTGACTCATACAAAGTCCCAGTGCAAATGTAGGTAGTGGTGGTATTATTGTTGTCATTGTGTTTAACTGTAGAGTTTTAAGAGGAAACTGACTTGTAGTTTGTTGTTGTGTTGAAATTGTGTAGGTTTGCACTCACGTGAATTTGTGTTAGTGTAGAGTCTGTCCCACTCCATTGTGTGAAGATTGTGTATTGTAGGGAGATTTGAGTGTATTGTGTGGAAATGTTTTTAGTATGTTGATATGATTATTGTGTAGAGATTTTAGGTGAAACCAATCATGTGTTACAGGTGGAATGAGTTGAGTGTTAGCTGTTGTGAATAGTGTTAGTTAATTAATATTATCATGGTTTTTACAGCTGTTAGTGATTGTAGATGTGTTGGT
>NW_026081309.1:0-1512 GCF_006386435.1 Epinephelus moara | reverse complement strand
CCTCTATCCTCCACTCCTCTACCCTCCACTCCTCAATCCTCCACTCCTCTATCCTCCACTCCTCTATCCTCCATCACTCGGTAGAGACCTGCCTTCTTGAAGGACGTCTCGATTCCTTTATTGTGCTTTTAGGAGTCAAGGAGGGAGGAAAGAGGAGTGAGGAAACATGAGAGCTGCCTTTACAGAAGTTATTTACGACCGACACGATTTCTTATTGAATCTATAAAATAATCTGGAATAATTCCTTTGACGACAGGGCTCGTCCTCTGGTCCTGAAAATGTTCATGTTTTCTCCTCGGCTGTTTGTTGACGTGATTTTTATTTGTGTCTGCAGATCGAGAGAACCAGTCCATGTTGATCACGTGAGTCAGATCAGATTCAACGTGACGGGCTGCAGAGTTTACTTTTCTGACAAATTTGAATTTACACATTTTTAATTTAAATTTAAGTGCAGTGTAATATTGGTGAAAGTGTGTGTGTGTGTGTGTGTGTGTGTGTGTGTGTGTGTGTGTGTGTGTGTGTGTGTGTGTGTGTGTGTGTGTTGTGTCGTCCTGTCAGTGGTGAGTCCGGCGCAGGAAAGACAGTCAACACAAAGAGGGTGATTCAGTACTTTGCCATCATCGCTGCTCTGGGAGAGAACGTGAAGAAAGGAGTGAGTCATGTTTCTCTTTATGCAACATTTATCAATACTCTCCGTTTACTTTTTCTATGAGGGTCAATTATTTCCTCGATTAATTAATTGATCTGTCGTTTGGTCTGTAAAATGTCAGAATGGTGAAAACTGTAGATCAGAGCTGAGGTAGCGTCCTCACGTGTCTCGTGTCATCAGCTCAGCTTCACAGAGCCGCAGAGAACATTTAAACATCGACTCTGACTTATTATCATATTAGTTTGAGATTCATTTAATAGCTGCACTAAGTTACCTGTCTGTCTTTCTGTCTGTCCAACTGTCCATCTATCTGTCTGTCTGTCCTCAGGGATCTTTAGAGGACCAGATCATCGAAGCCAATCCGGCCATGGAGGCCTTCGGCAACGCCAAAACCATCCGTAACGACAACTCCTCTCGCTTTGTGAGTTAAATAAAGTCAGTGTGAGGCCTGAGGGCGGAGCAGGGGGTGGAGCAGGGGGTGGAGCAGAGCACAGCGTCCTCACTCGTCTGTCTTTGTGTGTCTCAGGGGAAGTTCATCAGGATTCATTTTGGGCCGACAGGGAGGCTGGCGTCTGCCGACATCGACATCTGTGAGTCACAGTTATCTCAGTGTGACTGTGTGTGAACACACTTTAAAATACACACAGCAGCAACACACTGACCTCTGACCTCTGCTTTGATTTGGGTTCAAATATAAATGTACTCATTCTATATATAACAGTCCTGCAGTACACCAGAGTGTGTTACTGTGTGTGTTACTGTGTGTGTGTTACTGTATGTGTTACTGTGTGTGTAACTGCGTGTTACTCTGTGTGTTACTGTGTGTGTTACTGCGTGTGTTACTGTGTGTGTTACTGCGTGTG
>NW_026081308.1:0-1733 GCF_006386435.1 Epinephelus moara | reverse complement strand
TCAGACTTGTGTGTGTGTAAAATATCAGTGAATGCAGTTACATTTTAATGATAATAAAAACTTACCTGGGAGAGACTCCTTCTTTGAAATCAATCAATCCATCTTTTGACAAATTACTCTTGAAGGACACACCAGAGTCAAAGGACTCTATGGACAGTTTGTTTCTTTTAGTCATCCTAGTAAACAAGACACAAAGAGCAGCAGGGTGGGAAATGAGATGATCAGACATCCAGACACATCAACTGATGGATACACAGAAACTACTGAGTAGACATCAGAGAAGTTCAGTAAAAGTTGATTTACTGTTCACATTTCTAAACTTTATTGTGCACCATGTCAATAAATGTATTTCTCTCTTAAATGGAGTCTCTCCTGACTGAACTGACTTTAGTGTCTGTCAGTCCAGATACAAGTGACAGAAAAGATGAATGTGACTGTGCTGAAAAAGTTTTAGTCATGTCCACAGATTCATCTAAATATTTGAGACTGTGTGTGAAACAATGTAAATGAGGTTAACAGATTAGACTCACAGGTCGTCCAAAGATTTGATCCAATCTTCATCTGACACAACATCCTCCTCGAAAGACAAAAAGTCAGACCTGCTGCAAATGATAATCAGAGTTATGATGTTACTTCATCAGTTTGTCTTCACAGGTCACGTAGCAACAGCAGCACGTTAGCTAAAACTGATGCTAAAATATTAAAGTAAAATACAGTAAAACTTCAATTAAACGCCCAGTCTCTTTTACAAGCCCAGTGTGGCTGCACATTTTGACAAATAAAGGCCTGTCTCAAATAGAGGCCTGTCTCAAATAAAGGCCTGTCTCAAATAGAGGCCTGGTCTGGTGACCAAGCAGTTCATTTTATAGAAGTTCTTTGGAAACATTAAACTGGATTGTTGACTGCCCACTTAAGCTAACGTTGGTTAGCTGCTTAGATTGTGCATACAAATATAGATGTTTAAACTTTAATCAGTGCTACACATCGTCAAAGATCTTTGACATCGTTAGCTCAGCTCAATTCATTTTACTGAAACCATGAGCACCAAAGAAGTCTGGAAGTCATTCAGATTTACTGTTACGACAAAACAGCTGGTGACTCCCTTCTTCTGAAGCTGTCATTAAGTCAGAGTATGTGTTCATTCCTTGATTAACTGTTAAGTTATTTACATTTCTTAAGTCACTAAGGATCCACTGATCAAAAGAATCACTGTTTATCATAAAAATCAATACAAGTTATGGATATTGTTTCAACAGGATAAAGTGGTGTTGTGTCGGTGTGCTGGGTGCTGTGAAACAAGTGTCATAACATAACATAACTGATATGTTATTCAAAGCCTTAATTTTATACAAGTAATATTCACACTGGTTCAAATAAACAGTTGGTCATATTTTCAGTCTCTGCTGAGCAACAGTTTTGTGTGAAAGGAACTGAAGGCCTGTCCCATACAGACACCTGTCCCTAATATAATCCTGTTGAGTTCAGTGATTTAATCAAATAATAGCCCGGGCTACTAATTGAAGCTTTACGGTAATAATGACTGTGTGTGTGTAAAATATCACTGCATGCAGTAACATTTTAATGCTTATAAAAGCTTACCTGAGAGGGGAGCTGTCTTCAAATAAAATCATTCCAGCTTTTGATTGATCACTTTTGAGGGACACACCAGAGTCAGTGGACTCTGGCCTTCCCGTAGCCCTCCTAGTAAACAAGACACAAAGAGCACCAGGGTG
>NW_026081307.1:0-1586 GCF_006386435.1 Epinephelus moara | reverse complement strand
GTGTACCTACAGAAACAGCAAGCTCCGCGTCCAGAGCTAACTGGAGTAGTTTCATGTCGTATCCAACAATGGGAGGCTTTTAACAGATGACGTCCTGATGTCAGCTTTGCTAACTGTCCCTGTCAGCTGCAGCCACTGATGCTTTCTAGACATCGTGATTTCCCATAACTGAATAAATACCACACATAGCAACACAAAACTGCTTTGCTAGCTCAATCATGTTGTAACTAAGATATCCGCTGGAAAAAATATTTTATTCACGGACCGTTTATTGAGTTATTACCTTATTTTTATACAGTCTGTGGTTATTACAGACACCGCTAATGGCTAACGTTAACAGCTAACGGTTAGCCCAGCTAATCTAGCTAGCTAATATAGCTAAACTCTGCTGGTTTTCTACCCAAAGTATTTGTAAACAACATGGCGATTCCCTGGGGGCACCGCCGGAGGGCGTGAGCGATCGCCGAGGTCCCTGCACTTCCGTTAGTTGAAAAACTCCGGCCTGCGCCTCCAGAGGTAAAGGAAGAAAAAAAAAATTTTAACCGATGGATTTCCAGATTGGGGCTTGTGTGCTTTTGCATAGTACGTTTTCCTTGATGTGCTTTGGTTTTATAGTTATGTCACTGTATTGCAAATTGTGATTTTGTGCTGTTGTATGTATGTATGTATGTATGTATGTATAATATATATATATGTAAATATCCAAAAGTAGATCAGGAGCCAGAGCCTTCAGCTATCAGGCTCCTCTCCTGTGGAATCATCTTCCTGTTGCGGTCTGGGAGGCAGACACCGTCTCCACATTTAAGACTAGACTTAAGACTTTCCTCTTTGATAAAGCCTATAGTTAGGGCCAGCTCAGGCTTGCCTTGTACCAGCCCATAGTTAGGCTGACTTAGGCCTAGTCTGCCGGGGGACCTCCTTTAATACACCGGGCACCTTCTCTCTCTCTCATGTCCTGTTACTGCATCTTGCTAACTTGGCCGTACTGCATGTCACTAACTCGGCTTCTTCTCCGGAGCCTTTGTGGTCCACTGTCTCACAGGTTAACTCATATCGCAGCGGTGCCTGGATAGTGTGATGTGTGTGGTTGTGCTGCTGCCGGGGTCCTGCCAGATGCCTCCTGCTGCTGCTGTTATCATTAGTTTCAGATTCAGATTCAGAATACTTTATCTGAAGTCATACCTCTACTGTTATTATACACATATGATTATTGTCACATATGTATACTATCAGATATTAATATATACTTTCAACATATTGTACCACAATAGCCAGAATTATAACTATAATACTAATACTTTAATTATTGTTGTTGTAAGCTACTGTCATTACTGTCTGTCCTGTATCTCTCTCTGTCTCTCTGGCTCATTTTGTCATACAGATTACTGTTATTATTTTGCTGATCTGTTCTCTATGACATCTATTGCACGTCTGTCTGTCCTGGAAGAGGGATCCCTCCTCAGTTGCTCTTCCTGAGGTTTCTACCGTTTTCTTTTTCCCCCGTTAAAGTTTTTTTTGGGGGGAGTTTTTCCTTATCCGCTGCGAGGGTCCGAAGGACAGAGGGATGTCATATGCTGTAAAGCCCT
>NW_026081306.1:1416-2376 GCF_006386435.1 Epinephelus moara | reverse complement strand
AACCTCTTCAGCACATGTCCATTTTTGCAACAATAGGACTTTGCCAGGGCTTCTTGCCGATAGCTTGGCTTCACATAGGCGTCTTCTAATTGTTACAGTACTCACAGGTAACTTTAGACCTTCTTTGATCTCCCTGGAGCTCATCATTTGTTGAGTCGTTGCCATTTTGGCAATTCTTCCATCCATTCGAATGGTAGTTTACTGTTTTCTTCCACGTCTTTCTAGTTTTGGTTGCCATTTTAAAGTGTTTGAGATCATTTTAGCTGAGCATCATTTTCAGCACTTCTTTATATGTTTTCCACCCTCTAATTAACTTCTTAATCAGAGTACGCTGTTCTTCTGAACAATGTCTGGAACGACCCATTTCACTCAGACTTTCAGAGAGAAATTCACTATAACCAGCATGTGCAACATTTGCTGCCTTCATCCTTAAATAACGGCCACCTGTTTGACACCTGTTTTTTCACAGAATGAATGACCTTACTAATTGAACTCCACACTGCCATTATTTTGAACACGCTCCTTTCAGTTAATGATTCACTTACACAGAATCAGCAGCGTGCATGTCATGGCTCTTGAGTCCGTCAGTTTTCTATAACTGTAGTAAATTATTTGCCATGCAGGAATATAATGACTAAACAGTGACTGGTCTGGTTAGTCATGTTGGACTGCTATTATTTTGAACACAACTGTGCTAGTATTGTTTTTTTGTTTTTAAATCCTGATTTTCTGAACTGGGACATGAACAACCCTGTTGAGAAGAAGAAGTTACTGCTCCAAACTGTAAATTGTAAAAATAATAAATTGATCTTGGAAACAAAGATCACATTGAGGCTTGTGCTTGGTGAGGTTACTGTCAGCTCCGTGTTCAGTGGTCTGTGTCAGAGTCTCTTCCTCTTCAGCAGCTGCAGTCGGTTCCTGCTGTAACAGCTCAGTGTCTCTGCAGTCTGACTGAGGGAG
>NW_026081306.1:198-903 GCF_006386435.1 Epinephelus moara | reverse complement strand
TTTTTTTACAAACAGACTGTAATCATTTCTCTGTCAGGTGTAGAAAAGTAAAGAAAAACTCAAGAAATAATCTTTATTTATACAATATTTTCATTCCATATCATTAGAAACACTTTGTAGATTCATTATAATATAATTGTTTCTGGAAACACTTTGTAGATTCATTATAATATAATTGTTTCTGTGTAATTATAAAAATCAGAGAGTATTTACAGTGGATAGATGCTTGTTCACAGTGCAGGAGGTTTTTGTACGGCCACTTAATGAGTTTGTATCACTGTGGTGGACTTTTGGTGGAGGAACCAAACTCGTCATTGACTGTAAGTACCAGAGATTTTATTTCATATAATATATAGCAAATAAAACTTTTAAGAGATATTTAACAAGACTCTGATTAAATTCAGTTTGATTGTTGATTATTTTTTGTAATTTTATGAAGCTGATCTCACAATCAGAGAAGAAACTTTGAATAAATAAATATTAACTCAGTATTGCAAATAGTTGCATTTTAATTTACACAAAATAAGTCATTTATTATTATTTTTCATGGTAACATTGAATATTTCGCTAATGGAAAGAAAGTTAAAAAGTAACAGTCAAATCAGACCCTGAATGCTCAAAAATTACATTTGTGGTTACAATTTCTTCATTTATGTTAAAAATATCAAATAATTTATTGAATTATAATCTGATGTGGATTCTGTT
>NW_026081306.1:0-146 GCF_006386435.1 Epinephelus moara | reverse complement strand
GTTCATTCATTTTCCATGTAGTGAAAAGGAAGTGAAAGAGACAGATGACAAAGGTTTTAACTGTATTTACATGAGTGTTTCAGCTCTGTCAGTTTCAACAGAAGAAAATCATCAGGGACGAGTTATTCACTGTCACACATTATGAA
>NW_026081305.1:1299-2978 GCF_006386435.1 Epinephelus moara | reverse complement strand
ACCTACTTTTGGGACCACAATCCCAGCTGAAAATGCAGCAATGTCTGTTAAAAAAACAAAAGCTTTTTACTATCCCCAGTGGATAGTGGGGGTTACATGTAACGGACTGTAGCGTGTTACAGTAATACATTACGTTTTAGTAGTAACAAAGTAACATAATGCATTACTAAGAGGATTTCTGGTAATATTATATTCACAGTGTCACATAACACTTTACCACCATAACTGCTTAATATTTTCATTTTTCATTTATCCACACTGATCCACATTGCTCCACTTCCAGTGTGCCAACAGAAAAAATATCATCCAAAGGTTGTTGTGTGTTGTCATGTCATTATACACTACATTATAGAAGGATGTTGGTTATGTTCCTGTGTAAAGCAGCAGGGATAAAGAGCTGGCACATAAAACATTTTTTCTCGTTGACGCCGCGATTGACACACTGATGTTAGTATATGTTGGATGTGTTTATATCCACATCCTGTACAACTGCAGAGAAATGCCGGCACACAGTCTTATTCTTTTTTTGTTTTTATTTATTTTATTTTTTTTTGTATTTTTGCCTTGGCATCGAACCCGTGGCTACTGTGACAAGCCTTTATACATGGGTGCCCGCTCTACTAGGTGAGCTAGTGGGTGCTGCATCATCCCTTTCTTAGGCATAACTCTCTTTCCACTGCTGCTGTATCTGACTGGCACACCGGGAACCGGTAAGTGGGTCTTCTTGCTCTGGTGTATTAATCTGCGCTTGTCATAGTGACTTAATTGCACGCCATTTCATTTCTTATGCTAACCTCAACATTTGTTTATTGTGTTACATATCACAGGCCCACAAATATTTGCCTATATCTCATAATTATCAGACTGTGATCCTCTCCCTGACTCTCCCTGTGTCCAAGGCGATTCATTTATCTTAAAAGGTCTAGGCTGTTTAATTGCTCTGTATCATCACGCTATTATTAATATAAGCAGGGGATTTTAATACAAAGTGGTAACCACTGTATGTGAATGAATGAATGAATGGGTCAGACCTGCTCAGCACTGGATTTGAAATGAACTGTAATAAACTGGAGCTTCTGTGCTTTGATTACCTGCTGTGAAACAACATAACCCTCATCCATTTAAAATGAACATTAGTTCTTCTGAGCTCATTTTGGTCAAAGTAACGCAACAATAGTGTAATAAGTAAATTATTACTCTACACAGAGAGTAATACTGTAAAGTAACTTATTACTTTCAAATGAAGGTAACTAGTAATATGTAATGTATTACATTTTGAGAGTAACTTGCCCAACACTGAAAAACACCCAGGTGTGGGGGCTAAAAAGCTGTTGGAAACACAGCAATATGTTGCTAAATCACAACTGGTTTTGTTGTTTGTTTGTCTCAAATAGTGGTCTGCAGTGGTCACGCCATCCACCATTCCCTCCACCTCCCAATGACAAAATCAGCTCGTTACTACGTCACTTAAGAGACGTTGATTTGGTAGGTATGAAACACATAAATGTAACATATTTATGGTTTGCAGAAACATATAATGCCAACATTTTATTTGCAAGACTGGGCTGAACATTTGACCTTTTTTCCTGGCATTTTCACCCTTGTGTAAATTGAAAATGCACATTAAAATAGATGGATGGTAATTTTTCCTTAATAGGAAAATTAAACCAAAAACTTTA
>NW_026081305.1:0-1128 GCF_006386435.1 Epinephelus moara | reverse complement strand
CACACACACACACACACACACACGCACACGTAATATGTTCTGTTCAGAGGACCCTCAGGGAGATACACTCTGGAGGAAACCTATTATCAGGTCAGGGGCAAACACACACACACACACACACACACACACTGCAGAAATAAAGCTTTCATCATTCTATTTTAAGCTCTGATACAGCTGAATGAACTAGAGCGTAGCAGCATAACAGGCAAACACACACACACACACACACACACACACACACACACTTACAAACTCTGACTTACTCAAATACACAAGCATCATTACACAACCGCCACACAACCGCACAGCCCATCCCCATGGAGTTGTGTGTGTGTGTGTGTGTGTGTACCGCACAGCCCATCCCCATGGAGTTGTGTGTGTGTGTGTGTGTGTGTGTGTGTGTGTGTGTGTGTCACAGCACAGATGGGACAATCAGCCCGCTGCAGGTGTGAGCCACGCAGACTGCAGCATGCTGATGATGTCACAAATGAGCCCAGTGGGGCAGCAGCACAACGATGATGTCAGACCTCAACAAGGACACAGTGATTTATGAGAAACATACCGGATAACTAATGATAAGATATTGACAATGATTAAGACAATACTGCATGCTGTGCGTAGGATTTAGGGGCATCTATTGGCAGCAATTAAATGTAATATTCAGATCTATGTTTCCGTTAGTGTATAATCAGTCACCTGATGCAGCCATGAAGTGTGTTAGCTTCTATAACTTTTCTGATAAAACCATTGAATTTTTTTGTTCTTTTACAGCTAAAACGTTTGTGTTTAAATTGTTTTCACTCGAAAACACTGTTTTAAAATCAAAACATATTGATATGGATGTACCCTAAACTCTGTTAGCATTAGCTTACATTAGCCAACAAGCTACCCATCCACTCAAACCAAGTTAGTAGCAGCAAAACCTCTGAGTGCACTTACAGTAATCTGTTATTTCTTCTTTCAAGAGTTGTATAGTGTCACGTTAATAATTAATTTCCCCAAATTGTAGCCTACAGTCTCTTGTGTTTGTCATTAATTTGCTGCTTAAATGTAAACATTTTGAAGGAAACTTCAAAAAGAGAGGCAAATGAAAATTTTGAACCAGTTGCTGGTGAGGCTCACCACATT
>NW_026081304.1:0-854 GCF_006386435.1 Epinephelus moara | reverse complement strand
AAATATTAAAAATATAACACATTTAGTTAAATTAGTTGGCAATTAGCAGGTTTAAGATCCAGATTAGGTTCATGATTGTGAATTATCTATGTAAATCGACTCAATAGATTACACGTTCTTTATACGTGTTGAATGACGATAATAAAAAATATCTGTAAGGACAGCTGGATCACAGCCTCTTCAGCCTCGGTGCCTGGGTTCAGCAGGGGCAGTAGGAGCAGCAGGTGGTGGAGCCACGAAGGAGCACGCGCCAGCTCAAAGAATTATTTCAGACAACACGTTTGTTTTGTTTTTTTGTGGCTTTTTGATCATTTGACTGAATAAATCTGATTTGAAAAATTCTTAATTTACGTTGAATTAAACAGAGCTTTAGGCTATTAAGATTCAAATAATTTGATGCATACAAAACTGCTGTAGGCTATATGTTATCCGTATCATTTGTTAAAATAAATGTTAAATAGCTCTACATTCCGACAGCCATCACTGATTTAGAGTTTATCCATTACACACAAAACATCTCTGGTTTCCCGTTCCCACTTCATTCAAAACCCCACAAATAAATCTTCTGTTTGTTTGGTGACCACTGTATTTTTTGTGTGTGCTTATGCGTTTCTTTGCCTCCAGTTTCATATCAAACCATTTACGCTTCACCTCTGACATGGTTCTTTGTACTACGGAGACAACAGTAACAGCATCTGTTACCTCCCTCCAGGCCTTCTCTTTGCCTGTCCCTGTCACACCACTACTAACTGAAGAAAATAAAATGTTTTGTCCACTTCACCCAAAATTATTTTGATCTTCGCTTCGGAAAAATTCTTTTTTCTTTCTTTCTTTGCGCCATGACTGACAGGTCG
>NW_026081303.1:0-1021 GCF_006386435.1 Epinephelus moara | reverse complement strand
GAAAAAATATTTTTTTCATGGACTGTTCATTGAGCATACGGAGTTAATACGTCTGCTGACTTGGCAGTCATTTAAACTAGTAGCAGCTTATACTTGTACTTATAGCTTATACTTTGTAGACATCGTGATTTCCCAAAACTGAATAAATACCACACAGTCCAGCAACTTTTCCGGGGGAAACCCTGTGACATTGACACATTAAATAATTTTCATACATACAAAGCTGCCTAATATAATTTAGATCTGCCCTGTAAAAGTGTGTGTATAGCGCACTGAATGAGTGTTAGGTGTGAAGAGGACCTTACAAGTGAGCGCACTGTGTTTTCTTATGACAAGCGGTAATAACATCTTTGCACCAAACACTCATTCAGTGCGCTATACACACACTTTTACAGGGCAGATCTAAATTATATTAGCNTTACAAGTGAGCGCATTGTGTTTTCTTATGACAAGCGGTAATAACATCTTCGCACCAAACACTCATTTAGTGCGCTATACACACACTTTTACAGGGCAGATCTAAATTATATTAGCCTAAATATTTAAGATGATTACTTATGTATGCAATGATTTATTGATATTAAATATATATAGATAATATAGATAAACATACAGTCCAACAATTCCTTTGATCAGTGGATATTTTTTTGCTTAACAATTTAATGCAGAACAGCAAGATGGCATGATGCAATTTTATTTCTATCATGATCAAGATCATGCTGAAAGCTGAATTAATAGTAGTCTAAATATATCTATGAAACGTATACAAGTTTACAAGGGTCTTTGTTGACTGCAGCTTGTTAGCTATGACCTCCAGGCTTATTACACACTGATGTCAATAGGTACTCCATATCATATCAGTTAATCTTAGCTGTGCATAATTTATTAATTTCACGAGCAGATTCAATATTTGACAACCATATTGTATGGGTTAGAATCAAACCACAGCAGTATGTATGAAAATTATTTAACGTGTCAATGTCACATGGTTTCCTCCGGAAAAGTTGCTGGACTATTATTT
>NW_026081302.1:0-1269 GCF_006386435.1 Epinephelus moara | reverse complement strand
AGTGGATGAACCTGGTTAAAGAGTACCCGCCCGGACAGGATGCTTTAATACTAAAGCGAGTGCGATTTTGAGCAGCAGGAAATCTGTGCAAGCAACATTGTATCTGAGTGCGAGCACACAGAAATCAATAAATAATGCTCTCAGACTGATAGACCACTCTCTTGAATAAAGATAGGGATAAAGCTCCATACTCTGCCCGCTCCTTATACTGCAACCGAGCTGCTCTCATTTGTAGATTAAGGTCTTTTTGTGCAGTTCTGACTCCTGCAGTGTCTCCTGATTTAAAAGCTGTTTTCTTCCTGTTGATGCATTCCTTAATACCTCTTGTGATGAAGGGTTTATTGTTCGGATATCGCTTTACAGTTTTCTGAGGTGTAATAGAGTCAACACAAAAAGAAATGTAGGCAGTGATTGATTCTGTGGCACTGTCAATGTCGGCATTCTCAAAGAAAATGTCCCAGTCTGTACAAAGGAAGCATCCTTTCAGCTCCTCTGTTTTATCACTGGACCATACCTTCACAGTCTGGATTTCTGGTTTGCTGGACTTAAAGACTGACCGATATGTGGGGAGCAGTTGGATTACATTATGGTCAGAATTGCTGAGGGGGGGTCTGGCTCTGGCTGTGTAGGCGTCCTTGATATTGCCATAGCACTTGTCAAGGATGTTGTTATTTCTAGTGCTGCACATGACATACTGATGAAAGCCAGCCAGGAGTTTTATCCAAGCTGCAGTGGTTAAAGTCACCAAGTATCAACATGGGAGCGTCAGGTTTGTTCTGTAGATAACGATGGACACAGTCTGTGATCAGATTAGCTGCTCTAGTGGCGTTCCCGCTTGGTGGAATATATACAGCACACACAAATATGTTGGTAAATTCCCTTGGCAGGTAGTGTGGTCGCAGGGTAACACACAGCAGCTCCAGGTCAGGGTTACATATTTTATCTCTTATTGCAAAGTTGCGGCACCAACTGTCCCTAATATAACAACACATCCCTCCGCCCCGTGTTTTGCCTGAGTTTGCATCTCTGTCCAAACGTATGTGTGAAAACCCGTCAATTTGTATAAGACTGTCCGGTACATCACCGCCAAACCAAGATTCAGTAAAAGCCATTAGACCAGACTCACGATATTCGTAGCAAGCTCCAACCTGTTGGCGCAGTTCATCCAGTTTGTTTTTCAGGGAGCGGGGGTTACAGAGAAGCATAGGCGGTAGCGGTAGCTTGGTGGCTCCCCGGACGCGCTGCCTGATGCTGCCCCTCCTACCCCGC
>NW_026081301.1:3096-3973 GCF_006386435.1 Epinephelus moara | reverse complement strand
CACGGATGATTGTTGTCTTACATTACATTTATCAGACTGCACGATCAACGTGATAGTTTCATAAATGTTAGTCTGATTCAAATCATCTCTGTGTTATGTCCTGTCTGCTGGTAAAGGTTATATTTTCTCGNTCAGACTGCACGATCAACGTGATAGTTTCATAAATGTTAGTCTGATTCAAATCATCTCTGTGTTATGTCCTGTCTGCTGGTAAAGGTTATATTTTCTTGTTTTGAGTTCCTGGTCATTACTATTTTGTTTCGTATACTCACCCGTTGTCTCGTTACAGATAAATTCACTTCCTGTCCTTTTGCCTGCCTGATTGTTTGCACCACCTTGATTAGCTGAACCTGTCCCTTATTAGTAGACAGATTTTACTTCTTGAAATGTGTGTGTTTCACAGGTGTATTTGGACATCAGTTTTGCCTCTGACCCAGAGGTGGTGTTTCCACTGGGCATCGTTCCTTCTAGCATGGCCTCCCTTCAGCCTGATGAGACTGCGGGGCCTTACTCAGCATGGGGTGCTGGAGCCCCAAGTTACAGCTACTTCCCTCCCCCTGCCGTCCCTATGTGACCTTGTCCTATATCCCCTGGCTCAGGTGCTTATGGATACCCGGCACCAGATCCCACTCAACATGCAAGAGATAGATAGTTAAGTAGAGGATTGTATCAGTCACAGTGGGAAATTTTACTGTTACAGCAGCTCAGAGTGTTGCAACAAAATATAGCCTACAATATTTACCAACAATATACAATACTTGTAATACTTCTGTAGTTATAAGCGACTGTAATAATCAGTGTCCACAACAGGCTGCTCCATATACTTTCTCAACTGCAGCTTCCTCTTCATCAAGCCCCTACTGCTCCACCTCTGCTT
>NW_026081301.1:0-2631 GCF_006386435.1 Epinephelus moara | reverse complement strand
TTTTTTTTTTTTTTTGCGAAGGATATGTTTTTCCACGGTCAGTTGTTTCAAATGTTTCACAAAGAAGAAGTTTGTAAGAAATGCATGTGAAAAGAGAACTTCTGTTTTTTGTCGGTTAAACATGGCATGCAAAAACCAGCAGTTCCTCATCCAGTGAGATGGCGCCCAAGTTCAGTTTGTGGTGGCAATACCAAACATGAGGGCAAAGTTATGTAGTTGACCCCTGTGTTAGATCTCAAATACAGAAGGATGTCAGGTGTGCAATAAAATGTTCTACTGATCTGATGCCAACAATCCAGAGTTGTGACATTTTCTCAGTGAAGTACCATTTGCAATGATGTTGTTATGGTAAAGCCAGGTCCATATCCTGCTGGGGCTGTTGGGGGTCCGAGCTACAGCAACTTCCCTCCCCTTGCAGTGGCCATGGGTCCTTATCCTGCATCCCCACACTCAGGGAGATATAGAAACCCAAGAGCTCAAAGGTATTCGGCACCACCACCTGTGTATGCTGGTCCACCAGGCGTGTATCCTGCTCATCCAGCACACATGAGTTGGGGCTACAATAACCAATCAATCTGTACTCCACCCTTTGCCTACTGCTCCAATATTTCAACCACTTCTCTATCCCCCAGAGATCTACACATTCTCTCCTCCACCCTTTCACATATCCCTAACTGCTCCTACATACAGCCTGCTACCTTCTGCACCAATGATGAACACAGACTTTCTGTCTCAACTGGATGAAGCACCTCCAGCACTCATACCAGTTAAATTTCTTGATATTAACACATTGTAAATAGTACAGAACTTACACATAAGATCCCATTAACTCATTGTTTTTACCAAACAATCCCCTTAAATTTGTGCAAATCTGAAGAGCCTTTTGTGCATTCAGCTGTTGTGATATCTGGATTGTTCTCCTCACACAAAACAATAATAGGATGTTTTCTAATGACATCAAGCTCCGAGCAGAGCAGAGCCGCGCCTAGTTGTGGGAGGCAGCTAACAGTTATCAGTCAGGACTATTAGTAAGCCAATCCCTCTTGCCGTGTAGCCACATATGGGGGAAACACAGCGCTGATACATCTAAAATGTCTCCGATAAAGGACCTGCATCTCGTCTATGAATATCTAAATGAAGATGGGACATTTTCTGAAGGAGATGCTATCACAGGCACAGTCAGTTTTACTCTGACAGAAGCGACCAAAGTGAAGGGGCTGATGGTGAAAGCAAAAGGAGATATGAATGTGCACTGGACACGTGGCTCTGGGGATAGCAAGAAATCGTACAGTGCTCACGAGAGATACTTCAAAGTCAAAGAGTACCTGATTGGAGAAACTGGTAGGGCAAATACATGCATGATTTACTTGTCTACCTTAACACTTGAACATAGTTTGTTATTTTAAAATATTAGGCGTTAGTTTTAGGGTGGCTGTACACAGCCTACCTTGTAAGTTATAGCTATACTGTGCCCGTATTGCTTTTAATATGGGTACCTGAGGATGTTTACACTGTCTGCTTGTCCATCAAATCCATTATTTCTTTAGATATGCTGTTTCACAAATATATAATCTGCTAATAGTTTTTAAAACACCTAAAATGCATCATGAATAAATGTTAACTACTTGTGTATCGTAGATTATGGTCTATACCTTGTACATGTCCACACACATTCTGAACTGCATAGATTTTTCCATTACAGCTTGACTTCCCAGAACTACATTAGCCTCACAGTCTCATTGAGCACACACCACAAAGTAGCCTACATGAATCCAGCTCTGTCATTTGTAAAGTCTCTACAGAAAGTGTCATTCATTCTCACTTTTTTGCAGGCACTGATCTCCCCAAAGGAGACCATCGCTTTTCGTTCCGTCTTCAAATCCCACAGGAGTAAGTCAGAATTTCTAGCATCTACCATTAGCACTATGGCATTGTTTGCTAATACAAATAATACTGCATTCACGGACTGGTTCTGCTTTACAGGGACATGCCGTCATCCTTCAAGGGGATTCATGGTAAAATTGTCTATATCCTTGAAGCAAAGATGTCCAGGAGCTGGCGGTGGCCCACTACAGTAAAAGAAGAGCTCAAATTTGTTTCAAAAAACCTTCCGCATCTTGGCCAGGTAATAGCAAGTGGGACACTACAATGAAACATGTTGTGAATGTGACATGTTATTTACACTTTCCAAATTAACTTCAATATTTTAATGGGAAAATAGTTAAGATAAGAAGTCACATGACTTAGGAGTCAGTTGGCTTAGACAGACAGAGGTGAATAAAGGGGTTCAGGGAAAGGCAACAATAAAGAGTTAATTTTATTGTTGCCTTTTATTTATTCAGAGTCTGAATTTATTTTAATGAAATTCTAACATTACAGCAGTGTAAATATGATATGGAGAAGGCAGGCAACAGGACCTTCTGTAATAGATATTATACAATATGAAGTGTAATATGTTGAACAAACAGAAAGCCAGTTGTTTCAATAAACAGGAAATGGAGCCATTTCCACTAAAAGGAGTGAAGCTGGGAGTGAGGTGAGTGGTGTGGTGCAATTACTGATCTGACCTAATGGCCCATTAGAGAATCATTAGAGAGCATACAGACATACAAGTATTGCTCATCCCCATCT
>NW_026081300.1:0-2212 GCF_006386435.1 Epinephelus moara | reverse complement strand
TGGTTGAGCTTGGCATCCATCAGCCTCTGCAGCACAGACTTAGAGGGCTACAACAGCTGGGATAGTCCTGGTTCAAAAGGGCAAAGGGTCATCTTATCTGAGAGGACTAGGTTACATCAGAATTAATTCAGAGCCGCAGGTGTGCGATTGCTCACCTCCATCATTGTTCATTTAACAAGCAATTAAAGGTCATTACACAGTGACGGGGAGGAGGGAGGGGGGAGGGCTGTGTGCATGTTTGTTGTTTTGCAGATCATAGCTAACACAGTGCCATTGTTATTTTTTTTTTTATATATCTACAGTAGATAAATTATTATACCCTATATTCCAGCTGTGACTGAACCAGTATTTGCATTATAGGCATCAAAACATGCATCAAAANGTCATTACACAGTGACGGGGAGGAGGGAGGGGGGAGGGCTGTGTGCATGTTTGTTGTTTTGCAGATCATAGCTAACACAGTGCCATTCTTATTTATTTTATATATCTACAGTAGATACATTATTTTACCGTATACCCTATATTCCAGCTGTGACTGATCCAGTATTTGCATTATAGGCATCAAAACATGCATCAAAAAAGGTTAAAAGAAAAAGAGCAAGAAGGATCACAGTAGCATGCATTCTATTTCATACAGACTTTGCTTTATGTCTCTGCAACTCTCTGTGCTTCCATCATTAGCATGGTGACACAAAAGTGAACACAGTTTCAGTGACTGTGACAGCATTTATATCCAGATTGGTCATTATCTGCAGTCAGCTCCTCTGCAGGAGGAAGCGGCCTATGTGAATGTTATTCAGTCTTATATCACTTGTAATGAAACTGGATATGACATAGGCTATGTGAACAAAAAAAACCATTGACATACTACTTCTGTCCAACCTCCAGACTTAAATTACTGTGGTCAGGAGACATAATTACTGTGCAGAATGTATGGCTTTATATAATGCATGAGGATTTTTATTTTTATGGCAACTAATTAAAATGAAAATGACATATAGGTTTAATCTCCCAAACTGACACAAAGAAAAGCAAGAAATTGTTCATGAGGAAACAGGCAGCCCTTTCAGGTTCCCTCTGCTGGCAATAGTAAGGTCAAGGCCACACTAAGCGAACTCTGATTGGCATAATACTTAAGTGACGTAGGCAAACCAGCCTTCCCCACACCCATCTGCCTCCCTGATGGGAATAGATGTGGGATGGGTGTTAAGCATATGACTAGCATGGAAGCACTGTACCCACATTAGTCTTATTAAGCATGCATAAAGGAGTACTGTACCTACTAAATGAAAACAGTTGTAAAAAAAATTGTCAAGTCTGCTAACAAATACAGGTGATGAAGTATATCTCGGGTTGGTCTTGGGGACAGTAAATATTTAGGAAGATATGGACTTTACCAGATTGAGACTGTCGAACAAAAACATGGCACTAAATTACATAAAGGCAATTGTAGGATTCCACAGCTTTGGAGCTTGGTCGGTCAGGATTAAAATGTGGAATATCCAGGCATCTGCTGATTTTTCTTCTTTTTTTTTTAATTTTATATATTTATTTATTTTTATTTATTTATTTTTTTTTCGAATTGTTTTAATTCTATAATGTCTCTGTGACTACAGGTCTGACAACCAGTGTCTAAATTGCTTATATATGAAGTGTATAATCTTTGCACATACCCACTTTGCCTCATTCTAAAGAGTTCATTTACATGTGGACCGACTTTCTTTCAATCACAGAAGCAAATATCTTACATTGTACTAAGGTTACTGTGTATGATCCATAGGGCAGTTACTGTGCATTACGACTAAATACTTCAATTAATATTAGTAGAGGAAGAGTACAATGTTGTACAGTTGGACAATATAATTGCAGATGTACATGGAAAGTTCAACAAGGACGAAACATTGTTGAGAGATGAGGAAAGAAGCATCATAGCATCATTAAATGGTATAATACTTCCATCTAGTGGCTGTTTTTTGGTAGATGCAGTGAGACAAGTTGATATTAATATTTCTCTCACTGATATGATTTTCATACCGACATCAGCTATTGGGATGAGGCATGATGAGGCCCCACTTTTTTAATGGCAGCTATACTTATTTTTACTAAAGCCAGAACACAGGACATTGGCTCACTATGAAAGTAATAATCTGTTTACTGACATTATGTACTTTCACTGACTGAATGAGTGTAATAAAAATGGCACAGGATGGTA
>NW_026081299.1:0-1270 GCF_006386435.1 Epinephelus moara | reverse complement strand
ATTCACACTGATGACATTAATTTACAACCAACATTGCTCTATAAACCCTATCAACTATAAAACATTACCAAGTCTGTGTCTGTGTGTCTGTGTGTGCCATTACGCCACTTACCTCTTTGGTTTCCCTGCTTGGTGTTCTGTTCGAACCGGCCTCTCCCTCTCTGCTGAGAGGTGTCTGGCCGTGACGCTCTCGTTTGGCTCTGGGGTTGGGGATGGCTGACACCCCCCTGGTTTCGCCGCCCACCCTGTTGGGTAGGCGGTCGCTGCTTCGGGGGTCTACCTCTGACGTCCATTCTAGCACGAGGAACCTCGCTTCCTTCCAGTGCTAAGTCGGCGTCCTCCGAAGCTTGGATCCCCAGGACCCTGGCGTCGACCTCGCAACCTCTAGTGGGACGCATGCGCGTTTCCCATGCCAGCTGTGCATATTTCTTTATTTCTTGCATGGTGAGCCCACGTGTTCTGCAGTGCATCGTGACATCATAACGCAGGCTCTCGTGGAGGTTGTGGAGGAACAAGGACTTGAAAGCATGATCTTCTTCCAGGCCTGGTGTGTTACGACCCTGGAAATAGGCAGTTCTCAGGCGCCTGAAGTATTCTCGAGGGGGCTCATGTTTCTTCTGCAAGATGGCAAAGGCGCCGAGGGTGGCAGAGGCTTCGTCGGTGTACAACGAATACTCCTCGTGCAGCGCTTTCCAAAGCGTTGCATAGCGGTCTCGGGTGTTAGGTGGAAGCGTTTCCATGAACACATGGACGCTCCTTGCCGTGGTCTTCCAGACCAACTTAAGTTTTTCCCTTGACGTAGCGTCAGGTAAGTCGACCAGGCAGCGTTCGACTTCCCAGAAGTAGTCCTCGATGTTGGCGTCGGGGATATTCGGGTCGAAGCGCTCTATGTCCTTGGCAAGAGACTCAAGCTGTCGGGTACGCAGGCCCCGACTGTGGTACGACTGTTGACCAAGCCTGTCCTTTTCTTCTGAGGAGAGGCGAAGGAATGCCACGACCACGTCCCTCAGGACTGGAGTGAGTTGGGTGAGTTGGGTGAGTTGGGTGAGGTGAGTGAGTTGAGTGAGGTGAGTGAGGTGAGTGAGTTGAGTGAGTTGAGAGTGAGTTGAGTGAGTTGAGTGAGGTGAGTGAGTTGAGTGAGTTGAGTGAGGTGAGTGAGGTGAGTGAAGCGGGTAGAAAGGGAAGTTCACATTGCTCGGCTCCAAGTGTAGGTTAGTGGAAGAGAGGAAGAGAGAGAGGGAAGCACTCAGAAGTGTGGTCACGCAGGCGG
>NW_026081298.1:0-1888 GCF_006386435.1 Epinephelus moara | reverse complement strand
GTTAGTGTGTTGGTCAAGTGTGTTGGTCAGGTGTGTTAGTCAGGTGTGTTAGTCAAGTGTGTTGGTGTGTTGGTCAGGTATGTTAGTGTGTTGGTCAGGTGTGTTGACCATGTTGACCAGATGTTTTGTACCTGAGTCTGCTCTCGTCCAGGAAGGTCTTCCCACACACCTGGCAGGCGAGCTGCTCTCGGTGTCCGTACAGCAGATATTCAAACTTCATGTCGGTTGTGGCCGTCGACCAGCCGGGCGGCTGCTCGTCCTTCACCTCCCCCATACTGTCTGCAAATGTCAGCGTTTGTGTGGCGTGGTGCTCTGCCCCCAGCTCTTTAGGTTCCGCCTCCATTTCTGTCACCACATCCTGGTCGTAGCAGGTCACCTGGAGAGGTGACATGTGCTGTTTACCAATGGTTACCTGAGGTATCAGAGTCCTTGAATCGCTATCTTGTGAGGACAAATTTTAGCCTTTAACCATAGTACTGAGGACACTTGTACATTGTGAGGACATTTTGTGTGGCCCTCAGTAAAGGGCTTGTTGAAGGTTCAGACTTTGTTTTACGGTTCAGGTGACATTTAAGTTTAGCGGCTCAGGAATGCATCATGTCGACAGGGTCCTCACAAGTACAGAAAGACAAGTGTGTGTGTACCTTGTGTACATCCTCATTGGTCAGTTCTTTCAGGATGGCTTCCTGGACGCGCAGTGCTGCACTCGGAGACTTATCCAGCTCCTGATTGGCAGACGCCTCGACCAGGTCTTCTGTGGTGGGAGTGTCATCGTGCTCGCCGAGCACCTGCGTGTGCACGCGCGCGCGCACACACACACACACACACACACGCACACGCACACGCACACGCACACACACACATCATCATCACTCATGATAACGTTCCAGCATAATATGTTGAATCAAGTGTGATAGATCTTATTGATAAGTGTTCAGGTTAATCAGTGAATTCATTATTACCTCAGCGTCAGCAGCCAGCTGAGCCTCGGGCGGCAGCGCCATCTTTACAATGTCATAAGGAAACTTCTCTTTGTCCTCTGATGACACGTCTCGTTTCTGAGGAAACATGAACACATCATCACACTGAAGGAGGATCTTAACCTGTGTGACTAACCACCAGAGGAGTATTCCAGGTAGGAGGTTCAACAAACTGAGTCTAATCCTGAACTCTGACTTGACTTACCCTGAGCTGGGAAACTCTGAGTATCCGGTTCCAGAACAGCTGATTTGAATTAGTTCAGTCAACTCTGAGTAGGTACACCTTGAGTTAAGCACGTGCACAACCACAATAAAAAGCCATCATCAGTGGAGCCCCGATACCTGGAGTCACCATGGCAACCGGAGAGAAAAAGCGATCAACTTATTTTACACCTGTGGAATTGGAGGTGCTCATGAATGCCTACAACGAATATGAGCATATATTTTATAAACAAAGTAACAGCACTAAAGCTGCCAAGGAGAGAGAGGCAGCATGGGAAATTTAACAAGCAGGATCCTCTTTGACAGGATGTTAGTGGCTCAGTGGATAGAGCAGGCGTCACATATGACATCAAAACTAGAGAGCCCTGCCATTAATTTACATTTAACCACACTTAATTAAAATCGTAGCTTACAGGTGAAAAAGCGAATAAAATCTGATGTTCATGTAGGTGCAATCTCACAGGTTAAAACACACTTGGAAGCAGCTTGAAATGAAATATAAAAACATCATTCAAACAGGTAAGGCATATTTGACTTGGCCATGACTGTACCTTTCTTTAGTTTGATTCATATTTGATTTATTAAACAAAGTAGCTTCAATAGCCTGTCATTCAGTGGCTATGTCATTATGTACTGTAGGCCACCAATATCATCAGATTTGATATGTGTGGCCGGTAAACGATTGA
>NW_026081297.1:0-1082 GCF_006386435.1 Epinephelus moara | reverse complement strand
ATAGTATAGCATGTCGTTCAAAATTATATAAAAACGTCATAGTATAGCATGTCGTTCAAAATTGCCCAAAAACGTCATAGCATAGTATGTGGTTCAAAATTGCATAAAAAAAGGTCATAGTATTACATGTCATTCAAAATTGCATAAAAACATCATAGTATAGTATGTCGTTCAAAATTGCCCAAAAACGTCAAAGTAAAGCATGTGGTTCAAAATTGCATAATAAAAGCTCATAGTATAGCATGTCATTCAAAAGTCATAGCATAGTATGTGGTTCAAAATTGCATAAAAACGTCATAGCATAGTATGTGGTTCAAAATTGCATAAAAAAAGGTCATAGTATTGCATGTCATTCAAAATTGCATAAAAACATCATAGTATAGCATGTCGTTCAAAATTGCCCAAAAACGTCAAAGTAAAGCATGTCGTTCAAAATTGCATAAAAACGTCATAGTATAGCATGTCGTTCAAAATTGCCCAAAAACGTAGTAGTATAGTATGTGGTTCAAAATTGCATAATAAAAGGTCATAGTATAGCATGTCGTTCAAAATNTAGTATGTGGTTCAAAATTGCCCAAAAACGTCATAGTATAGTATGTTGTTGAAAACGGCAGAAAAAAAGTCATAGTATAGCATGTCGTTCAAAATTGCCCAAAAATGTCACAGTATAGTATGTGGTTCAAAATTGCCCAAAAACGTCATAGTATAGTATGTTGTGTATGTGGTTCAAAATTGCCCAAAAACGTCATAGTATAGTATGTTGTTGAAAACGGCAGAAAAAAATTCATAGTATAGCATGTCGTTCAAAATTGCTCAAAAACGTCAAAGTAAAACATGTGGTTTAAAATTGCATAAAAACGTCAAAGTATAGTATGTGGTTCAAAATTGCCCAAAAACGTCATAGTATAGCATGTCATTCAAAATTGCCCAAAAATGTCAGAGTATAGCGTGAGATTCAAAATTGCATAAAAAAGGTCATAGTATGGCATGTCGTTCAAAATTGCATAAAAACGTCATAGTATAGCATGTCGTTTAAAATTGCTCAAAGACGTCAAAGTATAGTATGTGGTTCAAAATTGCCC
>NW_026081296.1:0-1226 GCF_006386435.1 Epinephelus moara | reverse complement strand
ATTGTAGTTCTAGTAGTAGTAATATTGTAGTTCTGTAGTAATAATATTGTAGTTCTAGTAGTAGTCGTATTGTAGTTCTAGTAGTAATATTGTAGTTCTAGTAGTAGTAATATTGTAGTTGTAGTAGTAATATTGTAGTTCTAGTAGTAGTCGTATTGTAGTTCTAGTAGTAGTATTGTAGTTTTAGTAGTAGTAATATTGTAGTTCTAGTAGTAATATTGTAGTTCTAGTAGTAGTCATATTGTAGTTCTAGTAGTAATATTCTAGTTCTAGTAGTAGTAATATTGTAGTTCTAGTAGTAATATTGTAGTTCTCGTAGTAGTAGTAGTATTGTAGTTCTAGTAGTAGTCGTATTGTAGTTCCAGTAGCAATATTGTAGTTCTAGTAGTAATATTGTAGTTCTAGTAGTAGTCGTATTGTAGTTCTAATAGTAATATTGTAGTTCTAGTAGTAGTAATATTGTAGTTCTAGTAGTGGTAGTATTGTAGTTCTAGTAGTAGTAATATTGTAGTTCTAGTAGTAGTAATGTAGTTCTGTAGTAGTAATATTGTAGTTCTAGCAGTAGTCGTATTGTAGTTCTTATAGTAATATTGTAGTTCTAGTAGTAGTAATATTGTAGTTCTAGTAGTGGTAGTATTGTAGTTCTAGTAGTAGTAATAATATTGTAGTTCTAGTAGTAGTAATATTGTAGTTCTGTAGTAGTAATATTGTAGTTCTAGTAGTAGTCGTATTGTAGTTCTAGTAGTAGTAATATTGTAGTTTTAGTAGTAGAAGTATTGTAGTTCTAGTAGTAGTAGTATTGTAGTTCTAGTAGTAGTAGTAGTATCATTGTAGTTCTAGTAGTAGTATTGTAGTTCTAATAGTAGTAGTATTGTAGTTCTAGTAGTAGTATTGTAGTTCTAGTAGTAGTAGTAGTAGTAGTATTGTAGTTCTAGTAGTAGTAGTAGTATCATTGTAGTTCTAGTAGTAGTATTGTAGTTCTAGTAGTAGTAGTATTGTAGTTCTAGTAGTAGTAGTATTGTAGTTGTAGTAGTAGTATTGTAGTTCTTGTAGTAATATTGTAGTTCTAGTAGTAGTAATATTGTAGTTTTAGTAGTAGAAGTATTGTAGTTCTAGTAGTAGTAGTATTGTAGTTCTAGTAGTAGTCATATTGTAGTTCTAGTAGTAGTATTGTAGTTCTCGTAGTAGTAGTAGTAGTAGTAGTATTGTAGTTCTCGTAGTAGTAG
>NW_026081295.1:0-1804 GCF_006386435.1 Epinephelus moara | reverse complement strand
ACAGCTAACAGTTCAATATCCGGGCTGCAGATGTGGTCTTTGACTGTGATGTAACCAGGATTGCACCACCTGTTGTTCACGTAAACAGCAAGCCCACCTCCTTTACGCTTACCGCTCTTAGTGCAGTCCCTGTCAGGCCGGACAGTGTGGAAACCCACGGTGGAAACATTGTGGTCAGGAACATCCGTGTGTAGCCATGACTCCGAGAAAATCATCAGACTACACTCCCGGTATTCCTGATGACTCTGGGTTAGCGCTGTAAGCTCGTCCATCTTATTCCCCAGTGATCTCACGTTGCCCATGATGATAGATGGGAGACACGGCTTGTATGTCTTCCTCTCCATAAGTCTCCAGTGTTTCGCTCCTTTCCGCCGCCGTAGCGATCTTTTCCCTCTGCATCCCCGGTGTGTTTTCCTCCAAAGTTCAGCAGGTATATCCTCCCTCACAGTAGCCAAGCCGGCCGGCTTCAGCTCCATCAGCTGATCCCTGGAGTAAACAATGCGGTGTTGCTGAGCGACAGTCGAGTGGCAGAGTAAAAGGAGTGATTCCACCACAAGCAAAACAACAAAAACTCTCCACACAAGCATGATTAGAGAGGACGTAGCTTAATAAATAACTAAAGTAAAAACGGAACAAGTAAGATAAAGAAGAGAGGAAAAAAGTAGAAAACAAAGTTAAAGTAAGCAGGAGCGACTGGAACAGGCTGCATACACCGTGGCGCATGAGCACTATATTAGCTACATCACTTCTTGCACATTATTGTGCTACAGAGTTAACTGTTACAGAGCTATAACAGTTAACTAACAGTTAACTTGGAGTTAACTTACTAACAGTCAACTAACAGTTAACTTACAGTTAACTAACACTTAACTTATAGTTAACTAACTAACAGTTAACTAACTTACAGTTAATTTACAGTTAACTTACTAACAGTTAACTATCAGTTAACTAACAGTTAACTATCAGTTAACTAACAGTTAACTTACAATTAACTAACAGTTAACTAACTAACAGTTAACTAACTGTTAACTTACAGTTAACTAACTGTTAACTTACATTTAACTAGCAGTTAACTAACAGTTAACTTGCAATTGACTAACAGTTAACTAACAGTTAACTCACAGTTAACTTGCAATTAACTAACAGTTAACTTACAGTTAACCAACAGTTATCTTACAATTGAACAGTTAACTTACAGTTAACCAACAGTTATCTTACAATTGACTAACAGTTAACTAACAGTTAACTAACAGTTAACTTACAATTAACTAACAGTTAACTAACTGTTAATTTACAGTTAACTAACTAACAGTTAACTTACAGTTAACTAACTAACAGTTAACTAACTGTTAACTTACAGTTAACTAACAGTTAACTAACTGTTAATTTACAGTTAACTAACTAACAGTTAACTTACAGTTAACTAACTAACAGTGAACTAACAGTTAACTTACAATTAACTAACAGTTAACCTACAATTGACTAACAGTTAACTAACAGTTACCTTGCAATTAACTAACAGTAAACTTACAGTTAACTTACAGTTAACTAACAGTTACCTTGCAATTAACTTACAGTTAACTTACAATTAACTAACTAACAGTTAACTAACTAACTAACTAACTAACTAACTAACTAACAGTTAACTTGCAATTAACTTACAGTTAACTTACAATTAACTAACTAACTAACAGTTAACTAACTAACTAACTAACTAACTAACTAACTAACAGTTAACTTGCAATTAACTAACAGTTAACTAACGTTAACTAACTGTTAACTTTCAGTTAACTAACTAACAGTT
>NW_026081294.1:1546-2660 GCF_006386435.1 Epinephelus moara | reverse complement strand
GCGGTACGCTCAACAGTTCAATCACACCACAATAGGTATAATTTTATGCAAATAAGGTCTATGACGTCATATATTCCAAAAATAAGTGTAAAATTTAATTTAATAAGTTGGAGTGAAGTTGACTAACAAGGTGAAACACAGAAATTGGTGATAATTTTATGTCACATGCTTTATATCAGTCAAACAAACTCGGGTCAATTCAATATGACCTGCGAATACCAGAGGTGTTATTATTATCGAGGAGGGTTAAATTAAAACTATTATTGCTGTTTAACATTTTACTTTATCACTTATATTATTTCATATATTGTTCTTTATCTTTCTGTACTTTTGAGTTCTTAATAACTTTGTGAACATTTTATCAGCTGCGGCCATATTCACACATTGGTGCAGACAATTGAGTTAGCTGCGGCCATATTCACACATTGGTGCAGACAATTGAGTTTATCGCATATCTGAACCCTACACCGGCCCTGCACACCCCTGCCCTTAACCCCTTCTCAATCGCTCACACCAATAAACACCACAATCCCATACACCCCCCTCCCCCTCCATCCCCTTCCCTAACACAACCTCCCTTAGCACAACGGATCCTAACTCAACTAAATTCGGAATCCAATGTCCTTAACCTCTCCTCCCTACTCAATTTGTCCCCATCTCAAACCCAACTGCTTGAAAAAGGCCTATCATTCATCCCACGCCCCTCCCGATATGACTGGGAGGAGCTTCGGAGGGACCTACACCATTATCATAGACGCATCAAAATAATTGACCACTTCCACGGGAAACATCAGCAGAACACACAACAATTTACATTACCGTCCAGTTGGGAACCTACCGGCATACAAATCCGTCCACAAATACAATCCATTATCCACTCTGACAATAATACAATTAACATATATCGGCCCCCACCAAATGTCTGTGACAATCTGTCGGAGGCCGAACGTTCAGCCTTACAGCAACTCATAAAAAATCCAAACATCGTAATAAAACCAGCAGTTAAAGGATCAAAAGTAGTTATCATGGATCGACAACAATATCTCCTTGAAGCAAACCGACAACTGTCCAACCCACTTCACTACAAACCCATCCCAACCACAATACAACACAA
>NW_026081294.1:0-1246 GCF_006386435.1 Epinephelus moara | reverse complement strand
TTCATCCAAATACTCAACAGTCACCACCCCACAATTACAGTGAAGTCCACCATAGACCCCAACCAGATAGATTTCTTGGACACCACCATTTTCTTTGAACCCATAAACACATCCATGAAGCGCATGCTCTCCAAAGTCTTCTTCAAAGCAACAGACACCCACGCCCTCCTGCATAAATCTAGCTACCATCCAAAACACACATTTAAAGGCATAATCAAATCCCAAATCATCAGATTTCACCGCATCTGCTCCTGACCATCGGATTTCCACCAGGCCACTAAGATGCTCTTCACAGCTCTCCGACATAGAAAATACTCCAAACGCTTCCTTAGAACCATTAAAAACTCTACCTTGGCCGCCCTCGCTCCCACTCGCTCACCCTCACACTCCTCCCCCCTTGCCCCCTCCTCTCCCCCCCCTTCATTAGACCTTACAATATACCCCACGTCCACACCCGGCACCTCACCCATCCCCTCGACTTCACCTACACGAGCAACATCCCCTCACCCCCATCCTAACCAGGATTTGTATCCCTCTCCCCGTTCCCTCTCCCCTTGCCCGACCTAGGGCTCGCATAACTTCCCCCTACCCCTTCCTGCTCCCAAGGTGACGGGGGAATGGATCTCCGCTCCGGCGGACCCACCTCCACAAACTACACGTCCCACTAAAATACTACCCCTAGTCTCCACATTTTCACAGAGCATTCTGGCCTTACACCAGAATATTAAACGTAACTTTAACAAAATTCAGACTCAGTATGAACCTTTACAGAAATATAAAATAATTTCGGCATTCAGAAAAAATCCCAACCTACGCAATCCCTTGGTTAAGTCCCAATTCACCTCTAATAAACATCCAGACCGACCCCCGGAATCCCGACACTTTAAACATAGAAAATTCATCACCAATCCCCACAGTCAATTATCCTTTCCCCCACATGGCTCATTTTCCCTTCTTTCCAGTAACATTGTGTACATCATCTCCTGTACAATCTGCCACAAACACTATATAGGAGAAACACAAAACACAATGTTAGCACGACTGCAACAACACTTAGGAAACATTTCCCTCCACAACCTCACCACCCACCTAGTCAAGCATTTTCAGGAACATTCTGTTGATAGCCTCATCATTTCTGGATTGGAGGGCAACGCGATGTGGACGGTGGGGCAGAGGAAACACGCAGAACGTGTCTGGATATACAGACTTGGCATGGTTGCCCCCCACGGTCTAAATGACAACCCCT
>NW_026081293.1:0-4099 GCF_006386435.1 Epinephelus moara | reverse complement strand
AATGTCCTTAAAAAACATTGTAGTATAGTATGTCGTGAAACTGTCATTAAAAACGTCATAGTATAGTATGTCATCAAAATGTCATTAAAAACATCAAAGTATAGTATTTCATCAAACTGTCATTAAAAACGTCATAGTATAGTATGTCGTCAAAATGTCATTAAAAATGTCATAGTATAGTATGTCATCAAAATGTCATTAAAAACATCATAGTATAGTACTAGTGCAGTGGCCGTAGTAAGCATATAGTTTGGTAAGGAGGCGTCAGTTGAAAGATGAAAGGCTACATGTGTTTGTGATTGATATGGATACAGATTGAGGTGTATATGTTTAATCAGTTGTTGTTTATGAAGTTGTTGTAATGTCTTGTGAACATGAACATCACGATTCACTATTGACATGATAAACAAATAAATAAATAAATGCATTATTTGTTATAAATGAACACATAAACAATTAAGAGGGTAAATATGTCATGCTTTACCATTCAGGGCATGCACCGTTTTTTTCCCTGCTACACTGTGATAATGTGATTGTGCTACGGACTGAAACTATATTGACACATGGATATGATGACCTGAAGATGGTTTGCCATCCAGGGGATGCACCATATTGAAGAAACAATTTCTTCACTGGCCACAGCTTTCCACCTCTCTGATAGATTTTTTTTTTTTCAAATGTTTTTAGATTTCTTTTATTTCTAAGGACAACTCACATTAATCAACATTTCTGTAAATGTGCCAGTGTCAGCCAGCTGGCTAATTTTCAACTGCAGTCCTTTGGCAAGATGTTTGGAAACCAATAAAAGGATAAAAAAAATCACAGGACAATAAAGACAGAATTAATTATAGCAATAAGAAATTGTCAAGATAGAACAGAGGCTATGCAAAGCAACAGCAGAGCACCAGTACAATACAACACAACAACAACAAACTGTATGATAGCACAAACAGACATGCAAGAAACACCAAGCACAAACACACAGATTGGCATTACAGTCAGACATGCAGAGCAGCAATGGAAAGTAAAAATAGATAAAACCCAACAGTCATTATGTACGGTGAAATGCACTGACACACAAGCCATGCTACAGAAAGTTGGCTATGCTGTTAATAAAATAGATACAGCATACATACCCATGCAGAGTTGGCCGTCTGGCAGTGGGCAAAGACATAAAGCAAGTTAGCAGCAATTTATCCAAAAATAACAATATGTTGTGGTGATGGTGAGCAATGTACTGTGTTGTTTATATTCACATGTCTGATTGTCCAAAAACCAGGTCCTGAGCTTTTGTTTGAAGGTGTGATAGATTTTACTGTTTCTTATCTCAGATGGGAGATTGTTCCATAGTTTAGAAGCTCTGCTATAGCCTATATATTTTGGCAAGACGAGATCCCATTTAGTTCATAGTCTCTGTGGGTGAAAGCAAAACATGAAAACTCACACAGACAGAAAGAGAATAAGCATGTTTCCCAAAATGTTGAACTACTAAAGTTCTACAGCAGCTTATTTAAATTTGTATGGATTATCACATTTGATTTACCTGAGAGTGGGTAGATGATTTTGGTGGTCTCTAAACTCAGCTCATAGACTGTATTTACAAATACATCTACAGTGTATGGTTTTATAATTACAGTTTTCAGATTTGGGATTTTATGTGTTTAATCAGGAAGACTTTCTTTGTGCTCATCCATTCACAATTCTCTCCATCCCACCACCACTGCTTCCTCTTATCAGCTAACTATTCACTCTTCTAGTTATCCAATGAAACTTTGCCACGATCTCCATCAGCCAATCACGATGCTACTGCAAAATTTTAAATCTGCTCTCTCTTCTGCTTCTGTCAGCCGTCAATTGATTTAGAACTGTAGTGCCCTCCTCCACCCTGTTCACCTCGAGTCATCATATCCAGAGTCCAGGACAATCTCAAGCAAAAGCTCATTCCTCTACTCATCCAGATCATCAGCACTTCTCCATCTTCCTCACATCTCATCTTCACCACCTTTACCACCACCACCATCTAGACTTCTTGGGGGTTCCCTATTAGACGATGGATTCATCATGCTCCCTAAATCATACCATCTCAATGGGGTCTAATCGCCAAAGATTTTCCACATTTTTCGTTTGAGTCACTCCTGATTGGAATAGTAAAGCATATCATATAATCTCATAAAAAATGCTACATTATGTCATCAAAATATCATAAAAAACCTCATAGTATATTTTGCTGTGAAAATATCATACAAGTCATAGTATAGTATATCAGAAAGTCATAAAAACTGTCATAGTATGTCGCCAAAATATCATTAAAAATTTCATAGTATGTCGCCAAAATATCATTAAAAATATCATAGTATGTTGCCAAAATATCATTAAAAATATCATAGTATGTTGCCAAAATATCATTAAAATGTCATAGTAAAGTATGTCATGAATATATCATAACAGATGTCATAGTATAGTATGTTGTCAAAATATAAAAAATGTCATTTGTCGTCAAAATATCATAAAAAAGTCATGGTATAGTATGTTGTCAAAATATCATAAAAAAACATCATAGCATAGTATATCATCAAAATATCATAAAAAAACGTCATAGTATAGTATGTGGTCAAAATATAAAAAAAAGTCATAGTATAGTATGTCATCAAAATATCATAAAAAAACGTCATAGTATAGTATGTCATCAAAATATAAAAAACGTCATAGTATAGTATGTTGTCAAAATATAAAAAAACGTCATAGTATAGTATGTCATCAAAATNTCTCTCTCTCTCTCTCTCTCTCTCTCTCTCTCTCTCTCGCCCCTACCGTCCGCTCTCTTCCCGGACCCAGCCTACTGCCAGAGGACCAGAACCAGGTTACCAGCCTGCTTTTATGGTTTGACTGTGATTACCTGATTCTGTCCAGCTGTCTGGTCGCCGGCTGAGACACTCCCCCTCCCTCCTCCAGCAGCCGGAAACTCAACCACACCCCGCTGCCACAACATGCTTAACACAAAATTAAATATGTGCTTATACTTCCAGGCATAGATTCCCCACGCTCTCTGGAAACAAACAACAGAGGCTGACTTCTGTCCCTGTGTCCAGTTGTAGTCCAGTAGTTATCTTACTATCTTATCTTACTATATAATGACGAAAACTCTGTCTGTGTGTCTGTTCCACGTTTTTCTCCTGACTGACTTGGTCAGTCCATGTAAAATTTGGCACAGTGGTAGATGGTCATGGGAGGATGCGAATGAAGCTGTTACAGCTATTCACTGTTTTGTTACATTTAGTGGCTAAATGTCTAATTTATATTATTTTTGTTATTCAATTATGTTTGGGTTATTTTGGTTATTATTATTTCAGTTAATCTGAGTAATTGCTTTGCTATTAGATTAATTTGCTACTGGGGCACATCACTGGGTGGAGTCCACACATGGGTGGAGTTTATATAATGGTAGCCAGGTGGGGAGCAGGTAGGCACCCTTTGAGGTTTCATGGTTTTTTACCAGGGCAAGAGAGGCAGCATGGTCGCTTTCGTTTGATTTTTTGCTTGCTCGCTCTTCTAAAAGAAACCCCCAAGAAATGTTGATCTCTGCCTGGACAATGGACTCATTCCCTGCGTAAGATTTGCCCTATAGGTGCCTCAGTGGCTTTATTATTATGAGTTTGTTTAGACTATAATTTGTTTCATTTTGTTGCTTGTTTAGTCTATAACAAATAGCCACTACAGAAGCAATATTACATCAAATGGCCAAAGGGGGGCGCGATAGCAATCAACTGAAATTGCAAACTTTGAATGGGCATATCTCATGCCTCGTCCTCATGAGGAACAAATTTACCTCAAGAACCCATAACTTCCGGTTATATAGATTTTCCGCCATTTAGAATTTTTTGAAAAACACTTAAAATCGATCTCTTCCTAGGAAGTTTGACCGATCTGCATGACACTCGGCGAACATAATCTAGGGACCAATATCTAAAGTTCCCTCTTGGCAAAAGTTGGAAAACTTACTAAAACTGAGCTTCTATAAGGCAATGAATATTGCGGAGGGCGTGGCTCATCACATAAAGGTGTATAACATCTCAAGGGTTTCACCAATCACCACGCAACT
>NW_026081292.1:0-1393 GCF_006386435.1 Epinephelus moara | reverse complement strand
AGTTTTTTAAGTCTAATTTTGAATTCTTTAATCTGACTCTTTTTCCTTGACTGCTGTAACACTGGAATTTCTCAATTATGGGATCAATAAAGGTGTATCTTATCTTATCTTACCTTATCTTATCTTGTCCCCTGATGTCTGTCCCCTGATTACTGTCCCTGATGTCTGTCCCCGGATCACTGTCCCCTGATGTCTGTCCCCTGATTACTGTCCCTGATGTCTGTCCCCGGATCACTGTCCCCTGATGTCTGTCAGTCCACTGTCTTTGTGCATAAGTGGGCGAGTTGTAGAAACCCTGGACGCCACCTGACAGAGCTCTGCTGTCCATTTAGTGAAGTCATGTGATGTCAGAGCTTTAACCCTGACCTCTGATCAGCCATGATTACAGCCCTGCAACACGCAAACTCTGTGCCACCGCAGATTAATTAGAAAAAGGCAGAAATAAAATGATAAAGACAAACGGAGATCAAAACGGAGGACGAGGATAAAAAGCTCAAGAATAAAAGACCTTAATCTGAAGATTATTCAACCGCCATAATCAATCAATCTCCTCCCTCATATCATGGTAATCCACATTGTTTTAAAACTCAACATAAGTTTCACACACACACACGCACACGCACACGCACACACACACACACACACACACACTTTAATCCCACCTCAGCACCTTCTTTTCAGATTACATGAGTCAAACTGATGTTCTGATTTTTATAATCTGCAAAAAGTCTGAAGCTGCGTCATCGTTTTATTTATTACCACCACAGAAGAAGAATGAGGGAGGCTGTGTGTGTGTGTGTGTGTGTGTGGTATTTTCCTGGAATCCAGAGAAGCAGTAAAAATAAAGATGAAGAAGAATCTGATTAAAATGAACAGATTTTTAAAAACTCCTGAAAACAGATGTTTTTATTTTGTGACAATAAGATTCAAACTCAACGTCCATATTTTATACATACATTGTTTTCTCTTTCCATCTGAGGCACAAACACCATCACATCCTCACTGTGACCTCGTCACATGTCCACGTTTGGTCATGGACTTTCCACGTCCACATATGACGTCTAAGGTACCCTGGGTGTGTTGGTTGTTGACGTTCTGGGACGCCATGTCAACTTCAGCCTGTTACGTGCATTGTCTGTTTTCAAAATACACTTCTGTTTTCACAGGAAATGTACAGTTTGAATACAGTCTCTTTCAAAATAAAAGCATTATGTCGGTACAACACCACCAAATGATGTTTTTTTCCTTCAACACACACACACGTGGTTACGTTTAGCCAACACACACACGTGGTTACATTTAGCCAACACACACACACGGGGTTACGTTTAGCCAACACACACATGTGGTTACATTTAGCCAGCACACACACGTGGTTACGTTTAGCCAACAC
>NW_026081291.1:0-1215 GCF_006386435.1 Epinephelus moara | reverse complement strand
AGTTTCTTCTCAAACTCACTAAACTCCTCACTTCCTTAAAACATTTATCAACCCAGTGTTGACACACACACACACACACACACACACACACACACATCCAACTGTTTTTACAGCTTTGCAGTATACTTGTATTGTACACCCATCAGTTTCAGCATGTGCTCGACTTCTTGTTTTTGTTAAATTATTTTCTTTTGTTCTGATGTATTTACTTGGTCTCTATTTTTATTGTATGTCTCTTTCTTAATGTAATCTTATCTGTCTATACAGTATGTCTCTACACCTGTTTTCACTTTCTCTGTTATCACTGCATTACACAATAAAAAAAAAACATAGGGTCTGCATGTTATTCATGAAACGTCCTTATCACATTAATAACAGTGTAAGAATGATCAAGTTTTGATAAATGTGGTGGATGAAAACAATCAACATTTACATATCCAGCCCTTTAATATTCTTTGTTTAGGGTCCTCACCCCTAAAGTTTACAACATGGAGAGACACAATTCGGCCCAAAAGAGAAACTTTTCTAAGATAGAAATTAAAATCTTTATGTAGCAGGTCCAATTTAACCAACTGGTTCTTTTTGGCACGCTGAACAGTGTCATCAAAGGAAGTTGGAGGAACGCATTTTGGAAAGAAATCACTGCTGTGTTGCGAACAACATAGTTGAAGTGGACAACTGAACTCCAGCTGAGGTTGGACTATTTCATTAATTCATCCATGACATAACTGTGCTGCACTGCATGACCATGCTGACTAAAACTTGAATACATGAGCTGAGACCTGACATATGTTTGAGTGAGTAAGACTGAATGTACATGTCTTTTTTTTTTCCACAACAAAACTCCACAGGGCCCCTTTAATCACGTCAGAGTTCAAAGGACTGTACCTGGTGATTTTCTTCCATATGTCCTTTCAGGGCCAGTATGACATCGTCCACATCAACTCCTCTGTCAGTGTCTTTCTCAAAGCCCATGATGTCATTGAAGACAAAAGGATAATGGCTCCCTTGACCTTTTCTGATCTTGTAAGTTTTGTACTGTAAAGTAGAAGGTGCAATTATTTGCATTATTTTAACAAATCTAAGATAAATATACACAATTAACTGTAATTGATTAATTTTACTCAGCAAAGAAACCCACATTGACAAAATCATTTTCTTGGTGAGGAACAGAGGATGGAGAGGAGTCTGACAGCTATTGGAAGGAAGCTGCTC
>NW_026081290.1:0-1243 GCF_006386435.1 Epinephelus moara | reverse complement strand
AGAACATCAGCAGAATAAACAAAAACCAAAACCTGGCCAAGCAACCAACAAGCCAAAGCCCTGGTTTTGTTTTAAGTGCGGACAAGATGATCACATCTCTCCCAACTGTTCCAGTCAGCCGAACCCTAGCCTGGTCGAAGAGAAACGCTGCCAGCTAAGACACAAGCAGCAAACCTGGCAAAACAGAAAGCCATCAAACTAGAAGCAGCTTCTGCCAAGGGACAAGTGGGAGCTGCGATGTATGAGTGTCCCCACACTAAGCACCCATCACCACGACCCCCATTGCCAAAGGGATTAGTGGGCACAAGAAGCACCGGTGAAGTAAGAATTAAAGGAACCAACTTCCACTGCCTTTTTGACACGGGTTCCCAAGTCACTACAGTTTCACATTCTTTTTACAATACCTACCTGTCAGACCATGAAATAAAGCCATTAGATGATCTCCTGGAGGTAGAGGGCGCAAATGGACAGAGCGTGCCATACATCGGATATGTGAAACTCAGCTTGACTTTTCCGCCGGAGCTCATAGGAGAAGAAATGGACATTGACACCCTTGCCTTGGTTGTTCCTGACCTGCGATCTTCACAGCCCTCCGTTTTAATTGGCACGAACACTCTGGATGTTGTCTACGACCAGCACTGTCAGTCACAGTCTGAGTTCCATCCTGTGCCTTTTGGATACAGAACGGTGCACAAGATTCTGGAGATAAGACGCAAGTTAACCATCGATGACTACCATGGCATTATCAAGATGCAGTCCACTATTCCGCAGATTATTCCGGCTTGGAAGACTGTTGTGCTGGACGCTCTTGCCATCTGTCCACTTCTGCAAGGTGTGAAAGAAGTGGTCATCCAACATCTGACATCCTTCTCCCTGCCTGGTGGTTTGATGGTAAAGTCAGCTCTTGTTGACTTACCTCCTGTCCAACCTGGCCCTCTGCCAGTGGTAATTACCAACGAATCTGACCATGACGTTGTAATTCCTGCCAGAGTAGCCATCAAAGAGCCAAAGAGTGCCTCAACCTTCCGCCTCTACAGAGCCAAATCAGACCAAGTTGAACTACAACTTTGGAGATTCGCCACTCTCAACTGAATGGAAGCAACGTGTAACGGCCATGCTCAACAGTATTCCGGAGGTGTTTGCTATGCATGATCTTGATTTTGGTCGCACGGATAAAGTCAAGCATGAGATGAAACTGTCCGATCCAAATGCTTTCAAGCAACGACCAAGACCAATACACCCT
>NW_026081289.1:0-2562 GCF_006386435.1 Epinephelus moara | reverse complement strand
TCCAAACGGAGAGCCGGGGCTAACCTTAGCTGGGGAGCTAGCGGAGGCTAACTGGCTGTGCTGGCAGCTGAGTTAAGTGGAGCCTGAGGAAGAAACACCGGGACCGTCTGGATGTGATAGTCCGTGGAGATGCTGCGGTGCTCGGCTGCACAGACGAGGAGTGGGGTGGGGGGTGGAGAGCAGAGGTAGAGGGAGGTGTGGCTCATGACACGCATTAGCTGTGTCCGAAACCGCATACTAATGTACTACATACTACATCAGTATGTACTGCATACTGCATACAAAATGTGTATGCAGTATGCCATTCCAGCAGACCGTTCGCAGTATGCAGTATACAGCCAAGTATCCCAGAATGCATTTCGCACCAACCGACAGCAAAAGCGGAGAGTTCAAAACAGGTTAAAAGCTTTCCACTGTAGCGCTGTTAATATGTCACTTTATTAAGTTTTAATATTTTTTCTGTTTTTAACCGTTTAGATCCCCAACATGTGGTCAGTTTATCCAAATAACGCCTGTTTGGAAATTTGCTCCGNGCTTTCCACTCTAGCTCTGTTAATATGTCACTTTATTAAGTTTTAATATTTTTTCAGGCGTAAAAGTAACCGTTTAGATCCCCAACATGTGGTTGGTTTATCCAAATAACGCCTGTTTGGAAATTTGCTCCGACGTCTTCGGGGATGACAAGAGCCGCTATGGGAGCAGCTGGCCGGGAGGGATGACAAGAGCCGCTATGGGAGCAGCTGGCCGGGAGCAGCAAGCAGCTCGCAGCCGGAATACCCAGACGATCGCCGGTCAACCTCCGTCGTCATCCCGGGGAGAAAGCAATCAGATGAACTGACCTGCTGCTCTTTGGAGATTTACCGCTGGCTTGTTTGTTTGTGTAAANAGATGAAATTACACCTCTAGTTCTTCACATAGCAATTTTTTAATTCCTTCAATCTAGAAATGATGAATTTCGCTTATTGCTCCTTTAAAGGTTATCTTCAGCACTGACAAACTGATCCATTTGCTCTACACTTGTACGCAGAGGGTGGACTTAACATTCTGGCTGAACACCTTAAAAAAACATCACCTGTCACTCTCTACTTTGATACTACAGGCAGTGTTGTCCAGAAAATACCAGATCAAAACAAGAAAGTTCTGTATTATGCTCTAGTTTTGCCTGGCATGGGCAAGGACAGCCCTCCCCTACCTGTCACAGAACTTGTGTCAAACAGCCATTCAGTTCCTGCCATATCACACTGGCTTATGGAATTTAAAAGAAAAATATCAAACAAAACAAAAAAACAAACAGCACAGGTTGAGACGGATCATAGCTGGGCTATGATTAACAGTGTGCTTATTGCATTCAACAAAGAAAATGTTTCTGTCTACCTTGACAGAGCATACAAAATTGGAATGGAACAAACCAAATAAACTCCATCCTTTACAGTGCTTCATCTTTGCTCTGCCCACATTTTGAAGGCTGTATTACAAGCATTGGTGAAGAAAACCACCGACAAAGGTATAAAGGAATATGCCTTATACACCTTTGCTTACCTTCTAAACTGCACCAGCATGAAGATGGCTGTGGAGGTTTTTTTATCACGTGTGTGCTTTTTGATTCTGAGGAGGACACAGAAGTGGTGAACCAGAGCAAAGGATATCTTGATGTGTGTGTTTTGGAAAACAAGGGCCTTTAAGGTTAAGAAAGTGACCAAATGATGGAAGGTGAGAAGATCCTCATGGACAAAACTGCAAACACCATTATTGGAAAGTCGCCTTTCTCAATAGTTTTCTCAACTCCAAAGGGACCAAGCAGAATGTGACGTCCTTTCTGATGATGCTGTTGGCACAAAAAACCAGTACCAGTGTCCTGGTGTTATCGATGTGCTACTTAAAAACTACATGGGGATCTTTCCTTTATGGAGTGGTTAGCTTCTTGGGGATCTCTCACAGCACATGAAGACAGAAATTAAAATAAGTGATGGAAAGCCTAAAACAAGAGATACAAACTGCCACGTTGAGCTGTGGTTTAGTTTAGTGAAGCATTCCATCCTGCAAAAGAAGAGATACTTTGGACCAGCAGAGTTTGTGTCCTAAATGCATGCCTCAATGCAGGGAAGATATATTGAGCACATCATGCAACAGCTTCTTCCAGAGCAGATTTTGGACAAACTCAATACAAGTTCAGGCAAGTCAGACAATGACCCTATTGAACACTGGAACAAGCGAGATAGCTCTGCTGGACGGTCCAAGTCAAAATCAAAATACTTCAGTCCGCCAAAAAAACTAACTAAACCCAAGAGCAAGATGAAGACAGTAACAGTCAGGATGACCGAGACAAAGACGTGTGTGGTTTTGTATATGTATTGTTATATGTGAAAATTAGTTAGTAATTATTATAGGGCCATACTAATAATCTTATCAGACACATTAGGGCTTCGCATCGCCAGGTGCCAGGCCCTAATTAACATAGGCTTATAAATACATCTTTGTCACATCTTTGTCCCACCCCCCATCCCAACACATTTATAACATACACTTTATTTGTTTTGTTTTTGGTAATCTTGATTTGCAGTT
>NW_026081288.1:4266-5511 GCF_006386435.1 Epinephelus moara | reverse complement strand
TGTACAAAGAGGCCACTATGTGTAGAGCTGCATCCTTTAGTATTATGAAACAAAGTTGCTCCTAATACTAGTCGTGCATATTGATAAAATTTGTCTTCATCCCCAGTGTCCAGAGGAAGCTGCCGACCTTCAGACAGGAAGCTTGCTGGGCTTCATCTCCTCAAGGATCAGTGCCAAGAAGCTGTCAGTCTTCTACCGCAACAGGGAGACATGCTGGCCTGAGAACTCGTTTGCAGTCACTCAGGAGTCGATTTAAGTCCTCAACAGTCAGAACTGGTGCGAAAAAGAAACAGGTGGAGAGACAAAGGAAGAGCACTGAGTTATCAGTGTCTGGACTGTCGGTGGACGACAATAGGAAGAGGTCTACATGTAAGGCGACGTCTGAGACCTCTGGCTCTGACAGCCGTGATGACATCGATTGTATATTTGCCTCTGTAGGTTTGTGACACTTTGGAATTAAATACACGGTGGATACAAACTACTGTATAGAGCAGAGTCTAGTGTATGACAGATGTCTCTGCTTTCAAAGGAAAGGGTAAAATTGGTGCATGATGATTGGACATTGTGTGTATGTTACACAAGTGCTAAATAGCAGCAGTGCCTTTTAAAGCAGAAAATAACTACAGGTAAGGATTTGGCATGCAACAAAGGTACCAGGCTGTAATGGAGCTGGGGGCGTTGCTTTGAATTTCTTGATACCTGAATAGAGCTTTCATGGCTGAAAACTTCCCTGCAGTTTCATGTTTGATTTGTAGTCATACTGTTGATTGACAGAGGCATCTTGTCTGATGTATAAGAGACTGAATAATAAGGTGTTTAAACATTTTAAATGACCGTTTAAAAGAGGGCAAAGCACCAAGAACATTTGCTCCCGGCAAATTGCCCTTTGTCTGAGAATGACAACAACATTGAATACATTCAGCACAGATAAACCTTCATAGCAGTCATTTGAACTAACATGTTTTGCTGCATGTCTGCTTTGACAGTTGATAACAAATTATCAAATTATGTGCCTGAAATCTTAAGACTATAAAATCCCACATGCAAGAAAGTAGATTTTCTATGGTTGTACAATTTATTGGCTTTTAAAGCAGAAAACTTATGTCTGTTCCTCTTGTGTTGTCACATTTATTCAGTCTTGTCAATGCTCATCTTCCCAGATGTTGTTAACTGTAACAGAATTAGTCCACCTCTGGGAGGCATATGGTACATATGCTAATGAAACTGCTCCAAAGAGACTGTTTT